>NC_056725.1:133524516-133549516 GCF_019279795.1 Protopterus annectens
ACCTAAGCAGCCAGGCTTTCGGAGTGGCCCTGAGAATTAAAAAAAGCACTCTTAAATCACTAAAGAAAAAACACTGATAGACCAGCCACAATATAAGTTAATAAAAATATTTAATGTTGCACAAAATTATTAAAAATATAAAACAGTCATTTCCAATAAACAAACAGAGCTCAATCACCATGAAAATGAAATCAATACTGAAGGATAGAAATCCAACATTTAGAAAAACTCTGATTAGTTATAATTGTCCTATCTGACTAAAGAACACAGAGCAAAGGCAGGCTTACAGTTCATGGTGAGTCCTTTTGAGTATCCACTATACAGTGCATCTGTGAACTACTCACAACTGAACTCAACTAACTACTGACTGTTAACTGTCCTCAGCAGTCTCTTTTATAGACTAGCCTAACTGTCACAGCTATTCCAGTTCTAATTTTCATTTCATATTTTGAAAATCAACCAACAGCTGTTTTCTAAAAGTTCCTTGCTGTCTTTCAGCTTCTGACAGTAACACATAGCAACTGACAACATTCCAATGACATCATCTGCAGATCAGCTGAATCTGAAACAGTTTGCCTTTAGAATCTTTCTTCACAAACGTGTAGTTAGATATGTAAAGAATATTGTTTAAGTCTTTAAAAATTCTGTAAAAACAGATTATAAATCAACATGTAAGAATGTATTTATAATAGGGCAGCCACGGTGGTGCAGTGGTTAGCGTTGCCACCTCACAGCAAGAGGTTCTCCAGTTTGATTCTCAGTTGGGGTGCCTTCTGTGCAGAGTCTGCATGTCCTCTCTGTGGTCACGTGGGTTTCCTCTGGGTGCTCCAGTTTCCTCCCACATCCCAAAGACATGCTTTAGGTAGATTGGACACTCTAAATTGGCCCTAGGTGTGAGTGTGTGTGTGTGCCTTCTGTGGAAGGTTGGGCGCCGGGCTGGCAACTCGACACTGTAAAACTCCACTGCCAATCATGAGCGGACAGGTGATTCGCTGTGGCAACCCCTAACCGGGAAAAAGCTGAAAGAAGAAGAAGATCATAACTACTCATGTTGGCATATAATACACAGGTTATTCTGAAATTATATACAAAAACTCAGCCAGACATGTTAGCACAAATAGTGTCTACTTTCTTCACAACTAGTATTTGTCAGATGAGACAGTGGGATAGTCTGGCTGCTAAGATGGGCACTGGCAAATGTGTCAATAATAAGCTCATCCAGACTGATTAAAATAGCTTTATTCTCAGTAATATAAGACATTTTAAGGAATATTGAAAATGGATTACTCACTACAGTTACATTCATTGATTTAAGAAGGGTCTTTGAAAAGATAGGTGACACACAACTGTTAACTTAATTGAAGAGAATGTGTTTAGCAGTACAAAAACATATTAACAGATTACTTTTAAGTAAATATATGAGAAGTCTGTTCTGAACAAAGTCACCTATATATTGGGGTTTCATAGGGTCTAGTATTGTGCCCTGTTCTTTTTTCATTTTAAATTATTTATCTTTAACTCACTCTATGAAAAATGGATTGGAACCCTTTATTTTGATATTTTCATTCTGTTAAAGGAATCCGACTCTACAGCTCTTGCTCAGAAAGCTTTTCAGGAACATTTCAGCACTACCTTTTCATGGCACTCAGCTAATAACCTTACACTAAAGCTCACCAAATCAGCTCTCATTCATTTAGGCACCCATCAGAAGCTTTTAACTGATGAACTTCTGCAGATTAAAGAAATTGGACATGTGCAGGGGGGGGCATAGCAATAGCCCAAGTAACAACTACAAACACCTAAGACTGTTTAGATCCAGTCTTCCCTCCAAGTTACAGACTTATCATTTGTGGGTAAGATGCAAAACAATGTGCAATTATTTAGCAAGCCACCTAATTCCAGATGTTGAAAAAGCAGTCAATATTAGCATACTTATTACAAGGATTAAATACTTTCTTCTTGTGACTACAATCTTTTGGCCAGAAAACAGCCATATGCTCCAGAAATCATTACATATAATCTGTCATTTTATCTGCTTCCTTACACATATTTCAAGCATCTGTGATTGCTTACAGAAGTACACTTGCAAATGAGTGAAATCACTCATATGCAAACAGCAGTTGGGCATAAAAAATTCACTCAAAAATAATAATTTTCCCAGGGGGTAAACTCCCCCGCAGCTTACACCACAATTATTTCACCATCTCTAATGTTGCTCTATCATGCGGAAAATGGAAATCTCTGGTATACCAACAATTTGTCATTCTGTGGAAAACCCAGCTAGTTGTCTATCACTAGTATTTTGAAATGGTAGCCATTTTTATTTTCTTTCACAGGACTCAGGAGAGAGAAAAAAGAGAGAAAGTATCACTGTTTAACTTTGTAATGAGGTAAATGGCTTCCAATCTCAGCTGGGACTATGCTGCTCTAAAATACATTTGTCTTTAAGTTGCTACATCTTGATATTTGCCCTTCTCTTGTACATATAGTTTTTATCCTTTATATTTTGCAGAAGAGAATTGGCATAATGATTAAGGTGTTTACTTCACATATACAAGTGCAGTGTTTGATTCTCACTTGAGGTAATTGGCTAGGCTTTAAGTGGCCCACAAGGGCAGTTAGCCTAATACTAGCTTATGAACTCATTGTCATTCTTCAGTCACTAATGCTCTATACAAGATCCTTCTCAAAAAAAGTGTCTTCTGCTAGTTGGAAAAGCTTCCTATTCAAGATGAATATCTATTATCCTGCAAGAAAAAAATGAAAGAGTACCATTATGCATATGTGCATACAGCCTACAAGTGTCAGCATTTTGGAGAAATGGCTAAACTACAAAATGCTAACTCATCTCAAAAGACCACAACAATTGCTTTACAAGATAATATCAAAAAAATTCTATATTCTAATATTCCCAAATACTTTGTAATTGTTTAACCATACTGTGTTTGACTGATCTAATGCTATACATTTATACTTAGTCTTTCTTTCCTCTGTATTCCTCCATTTCTCAGTAATTTCCCATATCAAACCTTACCCCTTGTTCTGTACGTGCATCTCCTTCCCCATAAACACCATCATATTGTACTATCAAAATCCATTTGTAAATCTTACCTACATACTGTAACAATTTCACGGATACTGTTTACAACTAAGCTTTTAACTTCATTTTTACATTTTCTATTTCTGTTCATATTACACCTCTATCCATCATTCCCCTGACTTTGCCCTCCACATCACTGACATATCACACATACTTAACTGCAAAATTCAAATTTACCTTACTCACACTTCTTCTGTCCTTTTCACCCACAGCTACCTCCTTGAATTTCCTAACTCATGTCTCACCTCCTTTACATACCATGCATACCTAATGTAGTAAACAGAACAGCCATTTAAAACCACCATTTTGTCTCTCTTTCCCTATATCACTTCTATGAATGTCATATATAAATATTTTCCCCATATTTCCACTACTGTAACACTTTATTGAATGAACACTTTAGTGTTACACTAACTCTCCACATCTACTCTCCATATCTTACTATTGTTTCTCTATATTACAACTTATCAAACTCATTTTTGGGGGGTTTTGTGTTTGCTTGTTTTTGTTTTGGATATTTGATTTTAGGGCATTTTTACTCATTGAAATACTTGTCACTAGACAATGTTACCTCTTTGCTTCAGTTTTATTGGTGGGATTCCTCAGAGGGAATTTCTGTATAAAACTGTGTTTTTCTTTTAAAACTATCTACATTTTTATGTATGTATATATTTATTTACCAGGATAGACCACTGATCAATTCTAACCAATTTCTGGCTCAGATAATGTGAAATACAAAGCATTTCACAAACAAAAAAGGCAAACGTAGTAATAACAGAGAAGGTAAGTTTAGTTACATAGAAAAATGCATATGTGCATTATAGTAAATAAGCAGGGTATAATGTATAATATTACTTTCTAAAGTGGGTCAGATTTTAATAATTCTGTGAAAGGAGAATAGAAGTGGAGAGGAAACAAGGATAGCATATTAGGTGGGATCCCCTTTACATGATTGAATTTTCACTTGCTCGAAACTTAAAAGGACGAGACGAGTTTGCCGAAAACTTACTTTCATGAAAACTCGGATCACTGGAATTTTACTCTGGGAAAGGAAACACTTGGCTACCATGGTGAACTTTACCTTTTTCCCCACTGTGGTGCGATCTCAGAGATGCGATATTTAGTTAGGGTGTGGGGGGTGTGGGGGTGAAGCCCCCACTTGGGTTGGTCTGATTTGCTTTGGTTTGTTTGTTTTGTCTTGGTAGCCAGGTGGTTTCTTTCCCAGAGTAAAAATTGCACTGATCCGAGTGCTCATGAAAGTAAGTTTTTGGCAAAGTCATCTCATCCTTTTAAGTTTTGGGTAAGTGAAAATTCAATTATGTGAAGTAGATCTTTTAGGTGATATGTCCTATGTTATACTGGAAGCATTTGGCTTGGGTGAAGTGGTGTTTTTTGGTTTGCATTTTGATTTTGGAATAAGTATTGATTTCCTTTTGGTGATTGGGAAGACCTTGCCAAAGAGTATGTGTCTGACAGGAAATTGCATGTCATGTGCTTTACAGTTTAGTATTGGGGTAATGAGTTGTAGTTTGAGAATGTTTTATTTTTCATGAAGTTTAGCTACAAGGCAAGGGGAATAAATGTCTGGAGTTAGAGTAGTTTATATTGATGTGATCATAACACTAGGTTAAATCATTGTTTTATCACTAGCCATTTGGTTTTAACTTTAGAACCTGACATTTTACTTTCTGTGGGGCTTATACTTTTTTGGGCAGGGTAGTCTTTTGTGATTTTTTTCAACAAAAAGTTTATTTTTCTCTCAGAAAAGGAGACTGACCCTACTCAGCTCCACTGACCACTTACCAGGCATTATACTCATCTGATCTCTGTGGGGATTCTGTAACTGTTTTGTGAATTTTTAGTAATTTTAGTACATTACTTTGTTGTGAGGGGCTTGGACATGTGTATTTTGTGCTGGCAAATGAAACATTTTCCTTAGTAACTACATTTTTGGTCTGGAGGTTTTACAAACTCTTTTTGGCACTGCTATCCATCTAGAGACTCTATTCTAGAAAATGAACCTGTGTCCCACTAAGACGTTTGTTTCTTCTCCAAGATACAAGAAGAAAATAAGTTGTCCTAGAGACTTCAGTTTTAAAGTCAGCTTCCTTCTTGCCTCAGCTGCTGGGAATGATTCTGCCATGGCCATCAGTTGATCCTCAGATATATCATCTAATTCTCTTGGTGCCTCTGGTATTGCTCCACAAGAAACCACTATGGACCAAGAATCGGGCTCATCCTCTGTGGCTGTAAAGTTACCTCTGAAATAGGGACCTTCTACCCAGATGTTCTTTTTATGGGGGGGGGGGGTCTCCTAGAAAAAGAAAGCATAAGTCCAGACTTACTTGGGTTTGACAGAAGGATTGTTAAGAGCAGTACAGTTCCTCAAAGGAGGAAGAAAACAATGTCTTCCCTATCAGAATCTGATTACAAGTCTATAAGACAGTAATTGGACTGGGACACTGTATCGCATGCTCCTTCTCTACAGGGTTGCAATTTTGATTGTGATTCTGAAGATATCCTTTCCTCAGATTCTCCTCCTGAAGAATGGTCCTTTTCAAATACTATTGTCAATGTGAGAGAATTGGAATAAACAAACATGTCTGAATTTCAACACAGATATTATGATCTGTTACAGGTGGATTTTCCTCAGCCAACACCACTTCCTAATGTTTGGGCAGTCTGCACTTTTCCTGACAGCTATCCATCTACTCTTAAAAAGTCTGATAAGTTACATAAAGTGTCCCAGTCTCATATGTTTCTTTTTTTCTAACCCCATGGCAGACCCTACTACTAGTGCTGGTCTCATCACAGCTTCCCTCTGATGGGGTACAATGCTCCTTTGCTTCTTCTCTCACCAGAAGCAAAACATTAGCACCAATCACAAGATGAGAAGCAGGCCACAGTCTGTTTGGTGATCCTCAGTCATGTCCCAGATGATGCAAGGGTCTGTAGGCTTGTTGTACCCTTTTCCTGGAAGATGCCTTGCTTAACCAGTTGAAATAATGGCCAACAAATCGGTTTCAATGATGTAAGCAGGTACTTTTAATAAATATTGCTATTAATTAGATCTCTCAAAAAACATACAGTGATGAATGAGAAATGCTGCTAATATACATTCCTGCACACCTGCACTTCTGGCCTTGTTATCTGCAGATAACCTTGGAATACACAGTCACATGGCCATTAATGGTGTACTACTCCATTGTAATTTACATTACAACCAACTGACTGATTTTAACACAAAAGAAATAACATAGCAATATAAATACAGTCTGAGTACTAAAAAGTGTGTGTGTGTGTGTTTGTGTGTGTGTGTGTGTGTGTGTGTGTGTGTGTGTGTGTGTGTGTGTGTGTGTGTGTGTGTGTGTGTGTGCGCGTGTGTATGCGCACCCCATTCCACTACCCATTTAGAAATCTAAACATGTGCCTGAATATACAATGAATACTTATGAGGGACATATCAGTACAGCATAATACATGCTCAGTAAATGATTACAGTATATAATATGTGATAGGATGTGGAATATGGTACCTACTGTAGGCATCCGAGAGCTGTCATTCAACCCTAGTGATCCTTTCAAGCAGTTGCTCCTGTTCCTTACAATGCCAGTCCTGAAGATACCAGTGCATTCGCAGAACTCATTGCAATCTGGTTCCATGCATCTATTTGAGTAAAATTTCATTGGTTTGCCCGCTTCCTCTGCTCATGTCCCATGTAGACTGCCAGCATCTGAAGTGTCTCCTTATCCATCCAGTTAAGCACTTAGACATGCCATAGCATCCTCTTTATTGACATCTTCTTGGAATTGAAGAAAAAGCTTATAGAGAATGCCTTGTACAAAATGCTTGCTGAGTTACCACTCAGTTTGAAGGTAGCAAGGGAATGATCTCAAAATGTATGAGTATCCCATTTTAAGAGTGGCATGCACAGTGTGGTAGCAGTGTGTTGATGAGCACCTGCACATATTCCCCTGGTACATATTCAATGAAAACTATTGGGCATTTGAGCTGAGCAATGTACACTTATGCCAAGCTATTGATTAATGCACCGAGATTCAAGAACTTATGTGGATGTCCACAGATATGATTCCCAAACTTTGTATGCTAATGAAGCTTATTAATTATGTATGGTGCAAATAGTACTCAACAGCTGTTACACTGATATATCACTGTTAGGTATACCTTCCTGATGAAACTAACTGTAAAGTAAGCCTGTCATAGGTCAGCTGCTTGCATTCATATAGTGAACTAATGGGTGTGGTATTATTCTATGGTATTCATAATGTCTTTTATGTACCTTTGTAACTCATATTACATGTAGTTTGCAATCTGAAATCATCTGAACATAAATAGATCAGTTACATGAAAAGAAAGGGTGGCCTTTCCCCATACGCATGCACATGGATACATGTCCATCGTTGACCAAGAGGTTTTCCCATATGCAGGTGTATAGATACAATCTCATCAGCCTCAGTGAAATGTAGATATGTACATATTCTGACCAGATCCACTGGGAATATAGTTCCACCTATAAGTCCATAGTACTGTTTGCAGATAATGATGGTCCATGAGAGCATCCACAAATTGTACATACAAAGTATGACTTGTGGATATTCACTAATGCTTAGTCCTACATTGGAAGCTGTTATGTCATTCAGTGGGACTGGGAGGACATCCAGATGAATTAGCCTAAATGTACATCTAGCCATTACAGCTAAGATGTTCATATTTATATGATTTTAGTGTTCTGAGGTGCTGTTTGACACATACAGCTACATATGTTATTTGCATTTGGGTACATGACACAATTGTGCTACTTTCTTAATGACTGTGTTGACATCTGTTTGATATTCCCAATATTTGTAGTTGACATGGCAGAGATATTTATCTTTGCATATTACTATAGCTGCAAATAGCCCGGAGCTTTTTCTCCAGAAGTGGTGGTGTAGTGGTTATGAAAATGGATTTTAATTGTCAGCATCCTGACAGAACTGAGTTCTAAGTCCAGCTTTGCACATATGTCATTTCCTAAGGTGGGGACTGTGTAGTGCACATGCTTACTTTACATTTCATGGTATATACTCAGCATTTGCTACATGTTATGTATGTTTACTATGCCTATCTGTACATGATGGCAATGTACATGGCATCCATTCTTTTACATAGCAATATAACGTATATGAGGAGCATTACACTGACATATGATACAAATGTTAATCTGTAAATCGGTGTACTATACCTCCTGATATCTGCTACTTACCTTTTTACAGATGTCTTCAAGAAACAGATATGATAATTTTTCCCACAGGGAGAATGAAATAATTGGGGAGGCCCTTCATTAATACGGCAGGAATTTGCTAGGACAGGAGATACATTCTGGATGAACCAAGTGTTTAGGGACATCACTAACATGATGAATGCTGTGGGTGGGCATAACCACTCTTGTGAGGCTTTTAATCACTGGTGTTGTGACAAGATTCTCCATGTAGCCAACAAACTCCACTAATATGAGAAGGATAAAAAAATGCCACTGATGGTAGATCACCTGTACCTCCTCTGTATGAAATGATAACGTTCCTGGCCTTACAATATACCAGAGGCCAGGATCATTACATTCCTGGGGAGGGATTAAGGCTGGTGTTCCAGGATATACAGGTATGGCTACTGTTCACAAACACAACATCATAATGCAGTTGTCATTCATAGACATTCATTTACTCATGTCTTATCTTTTTTATATATATCACAGCAACACAACAAAATCATGTTGTACCGAATGTCATAGCTAAGGGAACACCTTGCATGCTCGGTTCCATAAACACTACTTAGTTGGCACTTTAAGTACCATTTGTACTTATGTCCTATCCACTTGCACAGGGCCATCACAATCTGGTCACCATCAGCACACATCAGGTACGAGTCTCTGTACTCAGCTAGGCTGATGTGCATCTTTGTCCTGCCACTGCCTGATGTTAAGAGTGATATGTACTCATTTATTGCCTGTGTTTTACTTTAACTTACAAGTTCAACACAATGACAGATACAGCCTCATCTGACCTAGTAAGACAGTCTATATTGCTGCTATAGTACAATATCATTAAGTGTCACTGCGCCCTTTTCTGTAATGTTATTTTGTTCACCTACATAAGGCACTTGCCTTCTGGACAACAGCCATCAGGTATGGAGCGCTCTTCTTTCAGATAGTTTTTTTTGCATCAGTTTATATGCAACATGATGACATGTATGTGCTTCTTACTGCCTTGTTGTAAATGTGTCTGTTTTTACACCACAGTGGCATTTCAGCTCTCAACACCAGAGGTGGAGTCAGAGGAGGACATGTCAGGTACGTCATTATGTATGTGTCGTTTTACATTGCCCTTCACATTTGTTTGATTTTTGACTAATATGTCTTTTCACTGCACTCTAGGAGCATTGAATCAATCAAAGCCATGATGACCCAGTAAATAAATATCTCTATAACTAGTCAGTGTTCAAAATATTTAACTTATATCTTGCCTTGTTTGCCCTCTTTAAATGTATATGATGTGCCATCTGTCTATATTTGTGGCATGTCCACTTACTATCTTGTCAACAAGCCTGCCCACTAATACTGAGGTAGGATGTGATGTGCCTCAGTCTGATAGTATGGCCAATGGCACACGTTCAACATTGTTTGGTCCAGAAGAGGACAGTAAGTTGATTGATGGTATTGCTTTGATCAGGAGGAAAGTGTAGCTAGCCATTCTGATAATTTAGGGGCATCAGATATTGGTCATTGGTCAGGAGTGCAAACATGGGAAGGTCATGGTGGTACTGGGTGTGCAGCATGATAGTGTGGTGTCTGCTGCACACTCTGTTGAAAGACTTGTTACAGAGGTGCTGGATCAGTATCATAGTACATACCAGGTGCTATGTGCTCTAACACATATGAGCAGATTATCTCCAGTGGAGGGAGGCAAATTCCCTCTCAGTAGACTAACACATGGCCTTAGATCATCATTGTCTGTGCTGCGACATGCATACACATCTGCTGCTGGTCATTCTGTTCATAATCCAGCAGGCACATCCACATATAACATATCGCAGTACTGTGCATGCCCACACTGTGTCCCAACTTGTTACTGTCACCACATTCAGCTCCTCAGTACAGCACTGTGGGGATAGTGTTTCTGGACATGGCAGGGGCAGCCAATGTGAAATGAGCTATCCATGTGGGCACCTTATACTGCATTATTGTAACACAGGTAGTTGATCCAATGTGTGCCATGTTGTGTAATCCTAATCCTGTAGGAATGATGACCACTATGCTGACAACTGCCTACTCTACTTGTTAGTGGTTTCTCACCTAACTGATGCCACATGCTTTTTCTACATATTTCACTGATGTTGTGTTGTGTTGTACATATTTGTCATTGTGATAGTTTTTGCAATATATTGACAACCGTACTGCTTACTGTAATAATCACCTTGCTTCCATTTCACATGCTGTCACTAGGTGACATACAACGAGCATTTCCTCCAGTCATCAGCATTATTCTTATGGCATGGATCTATACATTAAACATTCCATTATTGCCTACCATTACGTAATGCAGGGGTATACTTCATTGTGCATACCAGTGATATTTGTGGCAAGTTATTTTGGTACTGCACATGCCTTCCACTCAACACAATATGCACCTACGATTTCAATGTTAGCTTTTGATATCCTGTTGATTAAGTGTACTTTCCATGTGTGCGTTCAATACATACTTGCTAACATGCATGTCTATACATATGTTGCCGTATCCAATACAATGCTGTATGTTCCATGGCTGCTGTGTAATGCTTGTCCTTGATGCTTTGTTGAATTGTACATATTTGTACATCTGACTGACTCATGTTGTCGCACCCACATGTGCATTATTATCTTGCTTTATGTGTTGCAGTTTGGGTCGGGCATGACCTGTAATACCTGTATGTGCCTTGCCAGTTAAGAGGCTTTACTGCCAGTCATTCCCATGTTGTTCTTATTGCAGTTTCTATCAACTGCATAAGGTAGTGCACTACAATGTCATACATACCTATGATGTGTGCAATGCATCTCAGTGTTATCATATAGCCCTTACAGTTAGGTTCTCTTGGTTGCACTACATTCCTCCAAATGCACAATCCTACAGTTTTTGAGATAATGACAGTTATACTGCTACCTACACACACTAATTATATGTATGATTATATCCTACCTGGCCAACAATACCTTCTGTTGTGAGTACCTTAGGCGTGCCACACATCTGCCAATATGGTCACCTTTATAGATGCACCTTGCCTACAGTGGTCCTGTGGTGAATGTTATTCAGTAGCCATCCAGATGTGTTAATTTTTATAGCACATATATGTGTGTAAGGTTTTGACATTGATATTGTGATTATGGTATGTATGATGTTTAATCTGGACAACTACTGGCCTTTTTCCAGTAGTTGTGTTCTGTGCTGGTGTAATGAAGCAACACTGTGTGAACACCATTGCTTTATCTGTGTATTTCTATTAATGTGGCTTGTCATGGCCAAAGGTTATGAGCGAGATGCAGCCATGTTGTCTGACCTAGAATATACAGCTGCAGCATCCATCGGTAATTTCCAATTGTTGTTGCCCTTGTGTCCTCTTGATCATCCTGTAACAGCTCTGATAGCGCTAAGTCAGACATCTGTGGTTTTTAAGGTAAGTCACCCACTCCTATTGCTGGCAGACCACCATGTTTTGATGTTAGTTTGTTGTTCAGTATGGCAGACAAGATGATCATTTTTTTATTTCTTTTCTAGTGTGTATTGAAGTGCACCCCCAAATGTGACTCGGCAGTGTTCCCTGTTGAGGTGTGCACTCTGTGTATGCATCCTCACCAGGCTTTGATGAGGTTCTGTATGGTTCCATAAGCCAAGGCTCCAGCAGATAACTACAATAGCCTGTTTGTAGGAAGAAAAAGCCAAATTTACTCCTAATGCTTACTGTTGACAGGTCTATTGTCAGATTACATCATAGCTGTGGTCCTGTACTTACCAAGTAGGAGCCCCTCAGGGATTTCAACATGTTGAAAAGCAGCCCTCAGCTCACTTTTGCCCTAAAGTGCTGCTTCATGCACACTACCAGGGTGTGTTTCCATGATATTGATAATGAGACAATCTGCAGAGCACATAACCAGACAACTGAGTGATGACTATCCCTTTCTGCTTATGTAATGTTCAGCATCTGGTGACACTGGGGTTTTTATTGGGATGTGTGAGTGCAGTCAGTTGCATGAAGGACACAGGGGAAGTTGGCAGTGTCATCAAATTGTTTCATTATGGTCCTTTGCTCCATGGCTGTTGCTAGAAAGTAGTTGAATTCATCCACTTTCCTGTACATTACTACCAGGAACTGTCCTAGAATACAACTGTAGGCTGTCTAAGACACTCCTACAATATCACATATATGCTGCTGGAATATCCTGGAGGCCAGTATACCCAGACTCAGACATAATTTTGTTTCTAGCAGAACTGGTTTACCCTACAGACTGCATGATGACATGTGAGGTTCACACATCCTCCACACAGCCTGCATCAGCTCTCTGTCTAACCTGTACTTCTTGGTCAGAGGGCTGGCTTAACTGTAACTTGGCTCAGTGCCTTGCTGACATCCTGCTGAGACTCATTTGCAGATTGTCTTGAATTTTAGTACTCCAGTTTGCTCTAATGCATTGAATGCAGCTTGTATTGTGTTTTTTAATAATTTGTAGAATCTGCAATATCACTTAGGAATTCATAGAAAGAAGTAGAGGGGAGAGTGGCCACAAATGGCCTCTGCTCAGTGCTTCTATAAAATGTTTGGCATATTACTATGTCACTTTTTATTGCTGCTAAGTACACCTGTTGCATTGCAGAATCTGGCAGGCATGCGTGGTGTCCAGAGTTATCCTTCACTAAAATTATCACTTCTTGTCTTTACATTTGTTAAGGAATTGTATTTGCCACTAATACACAAATGTCTTCCTTAGATGCATTGCACTGTCTGCAACTTTCTTTTGGAATCCAGCCCTAGGTATTTTATAATGTCTGTCCCTAAATAATAAGTTCAACTAAATTGTTATACTACAACATTTTAAATGTCAATTACACATTCTATTTCTGTCGGATTGCATGTCACCCTTACTGATCATAGGGTTTTCTGCACGATACCATTACAGCCCAACAGATATAGTATAATTTTGTTATGAACTAATCTCAAAGGCCCAAAGCAAACTTGGGTTATGTGATCCTTTGTGGATTCCTTTTCTTCATTGTACCTTCATCCTGATGTACATGTTCAGAGTATAGAAAATATGATCATTCCCACATCCTGGATTACAGAACATAAGTAACATGTAAACCTTCTGATCTAAGACAACCCTGACAGTAGAGAGAAACAACGTGTGTCAAATACTGTCTGCCCTCACCAAAGCTGTGGTGGCTTGAAATGTCTTCAGTTTCTTGGAAAGCTAGTTTAAGCAAAATTGTTTTTATCCTTCTTCCAGGATCACATTTTTTCACTTCCAGTAAGTCCATCAAAACAAGAGTATCTGAAGAGCTATATTAACAAAATTATCAATGTTGAGGACTGCTCATGTGATGAGAATACAAGTGGCTTTTGTGACTTGGGTTTAATTCATTTTCTGGACAGTATCCATTCACTGTGTAATCTCAAATGGTTATTTAGAAACATAAGTGAGGCTTTATCCAAAATAAATTTTAAATTCATTCTCAGACTTCAGAGTCTCAAGTGATGCAAGGAAAATATTTACATGCAGTTTTCTATACAGGATTCATAGTATCCTTCTGATGGGTCTCATATACTTTCATAATTCCAGCCATAGCTCCCAGCACTGCTGTAAACAATTTCTGTTGCACTTAATGCACAGGACTACAGCTCTAAACTGTGTATGAGCTGCTTCATGTGTCCTCGATAAAAGCTTTCATTTTTTCCACATTCATTTGCCTACAGTGTGACTCCGAGCAACTCACTTAACCAGACAGAGCTCCTGGGTCACCCCTGAAAATGGACAGTTTGCCAACACATAGGCAACACAGTGGCTCCAACAGTAGATTCACCAGCCATCAAGGGAAGGTTATGGGTTCTATTTCTTCCGTCTACATTGCACACATTATAGTCCATCCCCCAGGATTCATGAAGCTCGGCGCAAGGACGGCATTAGCCTTGTGCCGACCGTGTGGCATAGAGATGGCGCTGCAGCACCATATGCATATTAATGAAGGCGCGCTGCTGCAACGTCCACGTGCATAGGAAATGTGCGCGAGTGCAGGGGGCATGTCTAAGCACTGCACGGAGGCGTGAACATGTCGGCTGCAGATGCGCAACCTAAAATGCTGACTAGTACAGCCTGCTTCTAATAGTAATCACTCCTGTCAGTGTCTGTGGATACTGAAATGTATGCAAAGCATACAAGACAGCTTCACGAACACCCAAAATAAAAAGTAAACACAAAGGCACGTAGCTGAATATTGAGCCCCCATCCCTCGAACAAATAACATTTAAAACCCCGTGCCCGTATTCCATTGTAGTGTTGATTGTTATACCAAGTGGAAGCGAAATGCAGCGCGTTTGTGCACTGCTGCCCTTTGCTAAGCCTAGCCCAATGGTTAGGGTTACCACCTGTCCCACTTTGCGAGGGACAGTCCCTCTCTGGACAGTTGTGTCCTTACCAAAAATATTAAAAATGGCAAATGTCCTGTGATTGTAGGACATAATTATGTCCCATATTTTATGTAATAGTTCCATAAAATAGTTATTTCTGTATCTAAAATACCTAAATGTTACAAGAAACAGAATAAGCAACTAAGCTGCTGCAAGAATAAGCTTTCACTTAGGCATAAAAGTAAAGCACTATCCTTTGTACTGACCATGGGTATGTGTCGGCCTGTAAAATCTGATGTGTGTCCCGAAAATGTCCCACTTTGGCCAACTGAAAAGGTGGCAACCCTACCAATGGTCAGAGCATTCGCTCAATAACCGCCCAATCGTGGTAACAGTTGTCCTTGTCTGGATGGCCCAAAGATGAATGGGTATTACCCGGGTCTACCTACCATGTCATAAAAGATAAGTATTTGCATGTACCTATGTGCGTGAAGTACAGCATGTGGAAGATCAGATATACTAGGGTTGTCCTCACAACCATATTGGTACCAGAGATATGTAGAGTACGCAATGCGTTCTATTGTCTGTGCCATGGGCCATTAACCAGAGAAGGGATGGATGGTGTGTGTGGAATATGGGGGGGTGAAGGGTAATGTAATAATTCACCAGTGGGGAGCTTGGAGCAGCCTATCTATCCCTGGAGGAGTGTTCCCAGCACAAGAATCTGGTAGTCTATTGGCCGTTTTGGGCCAATTTCTAGCTCTTTCAAGTCCCCCTGTATAAAACCCACTTTGGCGCAGTTTTTGCACTTGTTACTACTCAGCCAAGCTCCTTGTGGTCCTGCAGAGTGGTGCTAGCAGCAGAGAAGCTAAAAGAGTGACTGCTAACCTGATAAAAGTGTTTGTTTTCCTGCTACTACCTGGGCGACTGTCCGATCTAGCTAAACTGCAAGTATTTCTGCTTCTTGAACTGTTTTAAAGTGTTTAAAGTTGTTTTGGCACCTGCACTTTTAAAGTTTGTCCTGTTTGTTGCATTTACCTGTTGAGGCTACACACTCAAGTGCGCTAGCCTGTGTTACATATTTATTGCATTTTCCTGCTGTTTGTTGCAAAAAAGAAAAAGAACATTTTCCTTGTTTCCTGTCTTTCCTGACCTAGAGTAGTCCAAATACAGGCTTTGCTGTATTCTGGACTTTTGGAAAGTTTCTGTGTTGCCCATTTCCTTTCTTGGATAAAGGGAGGCTTCTTTGTTCGCCAGTGGCAGTGGGGAGCTTGAAGCAGCCTATCTATCCCTGGAGGAGTGTTCCCAGTACAAGAATCTGGTAGCCTATTGGCTGTTTTGGGCTAATTTCTAGATCTTTCAAGTCCCCCTGTATAACACCCGCTTTAGAGCGGCTTTGCGCGATTTTGCGCATAGCACAGCATCGTTCAGCGCCGCTTAATTGGGTTTAAACCATTCTCGGCTCCACAAAGTCTGCTCTTCACGTTTTCCCTTAGAACTGATCTAGTTCTCATAAATAACACCCTATTCCCACTCTAAAGCCTAGCACTTGCTCACTAAAGCAATTATATAAGTCAGCACTAAAAATTTAAAAGCACTACACTCTCACAAACTCCCCTTGAGTACTTTGTTCCCCAGTGGCCCTTTTTTTCAGTTATAAAGGAATTCCCAGTACTATTCTAGCATGTCCAAAGGTCAGTTGTCAATCTCCTCTCCGGTCCAGCTGGTGAATATGGGAATCTTGAGGCAATGTTACAACTGCCTCATGTACACAGACAACCCTCTCCTCCTCCCAACAAATTCCAACACATGTGAGAGATGCAACCATATAGCCAAACTGGAGGCTAAGCTCTCTCAACTCAGTACTGGCGTAACCAGTCAGGAGGAGAAGGAAACCACACTCACTACAATTCCAGTCTCACATAGACCTACCACGACAGCAAACCAAACACATAAACACACAAAAACATACTCGGAGGCTCTAAATAAAAATCTGCCTAAGCAGCAGAGACCTCCAAAGCAGACACCCAAGCAACCGCTACCCCAAAACAAAACACGTGCAACACATAGCTCACAAAGCCAGTGTGCTGAACAGTCACAGCCCTTAAGGCTAAACAACACACCTGATACACTTGTAATAGGTGACTCTATCGTCAGGCACACTGACGTCCAGCTCACCAGGCTGAACAAGGAGAAGGTCATGGTGAGCTGCCTGTTGGGTGTTAGGATCTGCCACATAACACAAGCACTCAGGTCACTCCAAGACAAGTACAAATATGACTCAGTCATTGTCCATGCTGGTGTGAATGACCTGAGACGTACCTCCCTGGACTACATGAAAAGAGACATAGAGGAGCTCTCTGAGCATGTAGCCCAGACCGGTATGACCCTGACCTTGAGTAGCATTATACCCTCACCAAGAATGATGCCACAATATGAAGACAAGATGATCAATTTCAACAATTGGCTTAAGTATTGGTGTCATTCAAAGGGGATCCAATGCCTGTCTGCCTGGGATGACATGCTCGACAAGCCACGATACTTCACTAGGGACGGCTTGCACCTGTCACCCCTGGGCTTTCGGATATTGGCAAAGGCTCTTGCCACCCCCATAGTGCCTTTTAGGCAAGGCTCAAAAGACAAACCCACCTCCATAGGTATCACAAGGGATAAGAAACTAAGAGTAATGCTACTCAACGCCAGAAGTCTAAACCTCAAGATGCATGCACTTGAAACTCTCCTTAGCATGGAGAACATCGATATCTGTGCAGTAACAGAAACCTGGTTCAAGGCTCCCGAGAGCACCCCAGCACTACCAGGTTATACCTCATACCATGTTTTTCGGCCCCAAAACTTGAACCGAACCACAAAAGGAGGGGGAGTATCAATATTCGTCAAAGATACCCACACCTCCAGGCTGGTGGCACAGCACGAAGCATCAGAGACTATCCATGTGCAACTAACAGTGGGTAAAACTGCCTTCCAGTTTATAGCCTGCTACAGACCACCCTCCCAAACCCAGGAACCCCACTCGGCCTTCCTGAGAACACTGGAAAATATGAAGGTCTCTCCAAACACCATTATATTGGGCGACTTCAACTACCCTAACATAGACTGGGAGCATTACTCTAGCTCCAACACCCTAGCCCAAAGGTTCCTAGAATTTATAAACTCAAATGCTATGGAACAACTTGTTGCCACTCCCACAAGAGGGGAAAACATACTGGACCTGATCATCACCAACATGGGGACTCTATGCTCCAGACCAGAAGTGTATCCCTCACTGTTAAGATCAGACCATAAACTAATCTCACTAGATATTCACATCCCAACCCCAGCCCCTGCCCAGAGAACCACAGTGAAAAACTTCTCTAAAGCAAATTTCACACTCCTCAAAACCGAGGTGGAATCCTTCAAAGCCCCCGGGCCTGTGGAAAATATGGCCCAGACCGCAGAATCCTTTATAAATGCATTCTATGAACACCTTCAGGAATGCATGGATCATGCAATCCCAAATAAAACCAAGACCCAATCCTCCAAAGTTAGGCGTCCTGTCTGGTGGACCCCAGCTATAAACAAACTATACAATAGAAGGAGGAAGCTACTACATGATAGAGTAAAATCCCAAAAAGGGAAGGCATCCCTGATCAGTATTAGCAAAAAACTACGGACACTCATAAAATCATCTAAGGCCAGCTTCGAGAGAAAAATTGCACAGGACACTAAGGATAATCACAAGGCTTTCTTTAGTTATGTTAGGAACGTGGGTGGGAATTCCCAGATATGCTCAGAATTAGTCCAAAATGACAAAAAATACACCGAATCCACAGACATTGCCAACATCCTAGCTGACAGGTTCAGCGCAAACTTCTCCCCTTCCCCACCAAAAGGGCAAATATCTATCCCAGCAGAGTGCTGCCCCCCTGACATCTCAGATGCTCAGGTAAGAGCTGCCCTCTCCAAAGAAAAAAACACAGCATCAATGGGACCAGACGGTATCCCGGGCTGCGTCCTACATGAACTCCAAGAAGAACTAAACCCAAACATAAAACTACTGTTCAATCTCAGCCTTACTACAGGATATGTACCCAAAGAGTGGCGTACAGCAACAGTGGTCCCTCTCCACAAAGGTGGTGCCTCAATGGATCCTGGAAACTATCGCCCCATAAGCCTGACTAGCTTGGTCTGCAAAGCTATGGAAAGGATCATCATGGACCTCATAAATAAAGATATTGGGGACCTACAGACACTGGATCCTACCCAGTTCGGCTTTGTTAAGGGCAGATCCTGCCTCTTAAACCTGGTTGATTTCTTTGAAACAGTCACCAAGGCCATTGACAAGGGGAAGGTGGTCCACACAGCCTACCTAGACCTTGCAAAAGCCTTCGATACAATACCCCACTCGGGCATTATAGATAAGCTCACCAGCTTAAATATAAACCCCTATGTCACTAGATGGGTTGCAAACTGGTTCAAGGACAGAACCCACATGGTTAGAATTGCTGGAGCCATGTCAGACTCCAAACCATTTACAAGTGGCGTCCCACAAGGCTTAGTCCTGGGACCTCTCTTGTTCGATATATATTTCTCGGAGGTACAGGCTAACACGGAAGGACTGTGGCTGACCAAGTTCGCAGATGACTGCAAACTGTACGCCATAATCGACTCTCCAGCCGACACAAGCATCCTACAAAAGGGCCTCATAGAAACAGACAACTGGTGCCAGAGCCATGGCCTCAAGCTAAACACCAAAACGGGTATAGTCATCCCCTTTGGCAAAAACAAAGTTCCCACAAATTACCACATAGGTGGTAATCCATTAAGTACGGAAGAAGTAATTAGGGACCTGGGGACCCAAGCTGATAGCAATCTCTCATTTGACAACCACGTGGCCAAAGTGGTTAGAAAAACATTTTATATAGCCCACCTAATCATGAAGAGATTCACATCTAGATCAGGGGAGGTCATCGTGCCTCTTTACTCATCCCTCATCAGGCCCATAATTGAGTACAATGCCCCTTTTGGATGTACCTTACCAGACACCTGCAGCAACTGGAAAGACCCCAAAAGTACCTCACCAAGAGGATCAAAGGGCTCAAACAGATGCCATATGCTATACGGTTAAAGAAACTCCAGCTCTACTCAGTGGCATACTGCCTGCTCAGAGGTGATCTGTGCCTGACATATAAAGCCATGTCCAACCCAGAATTGATGGACATGCTGCACCTCAGAAAATCCAAATCCCATCGAGCTACTCGCTCGAGAGACTTGAACCTCAGCAATGAAATAAATAGGAAATGCTGGAGGGACAGATTCATAACCCAGAGGCTCCCTTCACTCGGGAATAAAATCCCAGTCCAGGTTAGGCAGAGTCTCTCATTGACTCTCTTCAAGAGGAATCTTGATGAGTGGATGGGAGATAGTAGGTTTACCCCGGGTATCACTTCTGTGTCACTGTTAGACAGAGGCACAGTATACTAACCTCGAAAAAGGGCATAGCAAAATTCATTTAAAATGGGTGGTGAAAGCCAAACACGCTCTAGCTAGGCTTATAAATGCCCTAGGACAGATAGCCTAGTATGAACCTATAAACCTATGAACCAAAGGGAGACTGGGTCAGATGTACAATAGGTGAACTGGAGGTGTACGAGGGAGCAGTGAGTGAACCAGAAAGGAAACCAAAGAACATAAATTCCCATCTGCAATATACCCTGACAGGCCATACTGCAAAACGCAATCCCACAAACATATGAACATTAAAATGTGCGATTCACATGTACAGAAATGTTACCGGCTCACACCCACATAATGGTCTGGCCTGAACTAAGCCATCCAACCCCATCACACCTGGATACGTAATTGAATACTCATCATCCCCTCCATAGCACACCACCCACTCTTGCTGAACGTCCACCAAAACCACCCTTACTCGGGCTGCTGGCTTGGCACAGCCATATCTGCACATAGTGTTTCCTACCCATATCTAGTAGGCAGTCTCACTCTAGGCAGTCTCAGGCTTGCAAACTAGGTATCCCTTGCATGTATAACCCTCCCTCATTTTCGTAAAGAAAAAAGAATTGGTGTCATTGGTGTCCACAATTTTTGGCCATCCCTCATAGGATAAGTGTCTGTTCTAAATATTAGACTTGGTGGCACGACACGATATCCAGCCCTGTAGACAACCAGACACAAGTTGCATTAGCAGTAGTTGTCCACAACCCTGCTCAGCCTCCAGCCGGTCCTGCAGAACCTACGACCCGGGATTAAACACCTGACCGTGATGCATGTCTCCCCACATGCATTATCGGGAATTTATACCATTCACATGTTCCCATGAAGCTTCCCCATAGCCATCTCCCAAATAGTACATGTCCACAAATTGTATACCCCATTCAGGTTCCTCATCATAATGATGCACACAACCCCTGTATACAAATGGTACAGGTACCTCCCATATGCGGTTGTTCAATGGAAAACCGCACATGAAAAGTGTTGTACTCACCCTTTGTCCAACGGTCCTTGTTCTGCCCAGCAACACAATAAACGGGGTCGGCCAGTCCCGACGCCAGGACCCTACACATCACAATCAATGTGATTTACCACTAAGCCATGGCAGTTATCCCTAACTCTGATGTTATCACAAACATAGCAGACAGCACAGTCATTCAACAGTATGATCAAAGTAATTAAATTATATAGATGTATATGCATGCGCACGTATACACACATACACACACACATATATATATATATATATATATATATATATATATATATATATATATATATATATATATATATATATATACAGACACATATATATATATATATATATATATATATATATATATATATATATATATATATATATATATATATATATATAGAGTTATCACCTCCCACCTCGCAAGGGACAGTCCCTCTTTGGGCAGTTGTGTCCTGCAAAAAAATTGTAAAAATGGCAGATGTCCTGAGATTTTAGGACAAAATTATTTCCTATATTTTATGTAATAGTTGCATAAAACAGGTATTCTGTATCTGAAACACCTAACCTCCACTGACCACCTCAAAAAACTCCAGCTTTACCCCGTAGCATATCGCCTACTCCAAGGTGATCTCTGCCTAACATATAAATCTATGTCAAACCCAGAGCTGTTGGACATGCTACACCTAAAGAAATTCCAATCCCTCCAAGCTACACACTCTAGGGACCTAAACCTTGTCATCACAATAAACAGGACATGCTGGAGGGATAGATTCCTGTTCCAGAGACTTCCTATACTCTGGAACAAGCTACCCATCTATGTCAAGCAAAGTTCTTCATTAGCACTCTTCAAGAAAAATCTTGATGAGTGGATGGGAAATAGGAAATACACCCCGGGGATCACTTATGTGTCTCTGCTGGACAGTGGCACAGGAAAATAACTTTCTTGGGTGACGTAAGCTATGGTACCTTGCTGGCTAGGCTTACGTAGGCCCTTGGGCCGATAGCCTAGTACCTACCTATGAACCTATGAACCTATGAACCTAAATGTTATAAGAAACAGAATAAGCAACTAAAATGCTACAAGAATAAGCTTTTATTTAGGCAAAAAAGTGAGGTTGTGTCCTTTGTACTGGCTGTGGGTATGTTTCGGCCCGCAAAATCTGACATTTGTACCAAAAATGTCCCAGTTTGGGCACTTGAAAAGGTGTCAACCCTATATATATGTATATATATATATATATATATATATATATATATATATAGACATATATATATATATATATACACATATATATATATATATATATATGTATATATATATATATATACACATATATATATATATATATATATATATATATATATATATATATATATATATATATATATATATAGACATACATATATCTCTACAGAACGAACATGGGCACAAGAAAACATTCATAATGAATGCAAAGGAAAACAGCAGCAGAACACCCATATTATCTAGTGCTGACATATGAAGCTGCCAGAGGTGGGCAAAATCCCTGCGTCTCTAACCACAGGTAGGATGCTAACAGTGGGAGTAACCTTGTCCATGTGCTAAATCTGACTTTCAAATGGGTACAGGGCAGTCCCGGTCCCCAGTCGGACAAGCCTAAACCCAGATGACCATATGAACACCCTGACAATCATACAAACGTATGTGCCAGGACTATAGGCTTGGGAGGTCTGAATATACTTTGAGTGAGTCAACATGCGGCACGGGTCCAGAGCAGTAGGGAATGGTGTATGTGTAGTAGTGCAGTTTTCCCAACAGGAAAATGGATGCCTGCTGTGTTAGTGAAGTGTTGAGGCATGTGTTCAGGTAACTATGAACCATGGGTATACATATAAATGAAGCAGAACACCAATAGTGTAGTGGTTAGAGCATCCACCTAACGAAAAGGCATTCACGGTTCAAGTTCAACTATAGCACATATCATTTTCCTTGTGGAATGAATGTCGTTCTGCTGTAAAATTGACATTATAACATGTAAAAGTGAACGTGAGCATCGCATGGGGCTATTAACCAGATCCCTTCAATCAAAGTGGTACTGTCATAATGAATAAGGCACAAGTAAGCACAAATAAGTGGCAGTAAACATATGTAACACACAGTAAGCATATGTGAGTGCGCTTGTGTGGGTGTAAGCTGTGCCCAGCATAGGAAATACATATGTACAGATGTAATATATAGATATATATATATATATATATATATATATATATATATATATATATATATATATATATATATATATATATATATATATATATATATATATATATATATATATATATATTTATATATATGGGTCTAGGACATATACTCGACTTCACTAAATACCAAATGACTAAATCATGCTCACTAATGCACGAAGTCATGAAATCACGAAAACTCAAATAACCGAATCTAGGAAAACACCGAAAATACAATAATGGCAGAAAGTACTGAAACACCCAGTGGCAACAAATAATCTAAACATTATTTAATCCCAGCTCAAATTAACATCTGTTCTTGTCACAGAATCCCCGTATTAACGAAACTAACTTCATTTAAATCTTCAATAATTGAGCTATAGCTTTAATGAATTGCAAGCTTGTGTATTCTTCGTTTTCCATTATGATTTCAAAATGTTCCTCTCTTCGTATTTGCTTCCTCTTCTTCGGAGTAGAAGGACAACCAGACAACATCCTACAGTGAATCTCATCAACTCTGTCTTGATCATGACATATACTCTGTAGAATGCTGAGAACATCAAAGAAGTGCTTCCCTGCTATACAGCATAGCCTCCTGTGCCACGCTTCAATTGCATTCTGTGTTCTGGGCAAATTCAACTCATTCAACACAGATATATTCCAGAAACTCACTAGAAAAAGAGGTGGAAATCTCATTTCTGTTGACATCCTAGTTCTCAGAACTCTAGGTTTACCCAACAAGTACCATTCCATAAAGTATGTAAGTAACAGCTTTCCTTCTACAGGGAACTCTTCCTTTAATAAGTTAAAGGTTTCCAAAACTTTCTCGTCTGGAAGAAACGCCAATGCAACTAGATGTTTAACGTTATGCTGAAAGTGAATACCTGAGTTATAACGTGATGAGAGCCCTAAATTTTGCACTTTTCTCCAAACATTTCTACCAAAGTGGAAAAAACACCCCTTACACAGCACACCATTTACATTCCGATGCACTCTTTGTATAGCTGCAGGCTCAAAATCACACAATATAAATGATGCACTTAGTAACAGGTTAAACTCAGACAATAGCTCAAATATGCCTTTCCACATAAGATTGGACTTTTTATTTGTAAGACAGTAAAGGAGTGGTAGACTTTTACTGTACCCACCATATCTGACAACAGAATGTATGGTATACAATTGTCTACACTCTGAGACCCTTTGAAAATAAGTACCATCCATTAACAATATGCTTGTAGAACTGAGATCTTTCAAGTTAGGTTTCATACTAAACTGCACAACAGTAGTCTGCTTAACAGCATCCAATAATTCTTTCTTTATAAATACGTCGTCTTTCAAAAGGAAATCATCCACTTTGATATCAGTTAAGCTGATGTTTCTACAATGTAAGCCACTCCTACTCTTTGAGTGAACATGCTTAGCTGTTTGCACCATAGATCTTCGGCTGGGTAAATAACATGCACACTTCAAAGAATTAGAAGCTACAGTGTCGTCAACCACAACACACGGAGAATCTCTAGAGAGAGAAGCTCTTTGCTTCAGCTCAC
>NC_056725.1:133553566-133703566 GCF_019279795.1 Protopterus annectens
TACATACATGTACTTGCCCTGGATATGTACATGCCACACACATACAACATATATGTAAATAGCATAGCTGTTGTTGTCCTTTGTGCAGACAGGTGGCTAAAGCCATTACACACATGCAAATGGAATGTAGGTCCATGGCTGCTGAATGCTAACAGTATATAAGGTGTGATATCAATTTTGACAGAGTTAACATTCCCTCTGTACTGGTCAGCCATTACACCTATCATATCGTACAACAGTCCATGTGTCATGTATGTCATTACACATGTCCACCAATTGTAATGCCTACAAACATGTCCAAATGACAGAAATGAAGGACCTACACACAAGTACGTGTAGTGGTGTGTGTTCAGATACCATGCGTGTGCAGTTGCTTATGTATGCAGGTGACATGTATCTTAGTACATCATGCAGTTGTAATGCAGCCTCAACATTGCCAACTGTATATGGTGATATGCTGAAAGTACGGAAAAATCTACCTCAGGTATGGACAGATTTGTGGACATAACTAAGTGGTGGGGCATCTTTGCAGATGGATGCTTGCTGAGGACAGCTCACAGGTGTGTCACAAGCGGTCCTACAATAACCTGTGTAACCGCTAAGCTATGGTATTGTTAATTGAAGGGGAACACTCACAACATAGACAGCAGTCAGGGTGACACCGAAGGTAAATCACTTGACACCTGCAACAGTTAAGACCTCCCGTGTGCATATATCAGCATAGTTGCCAAAGGAAGCATCAATACACTCTGTAACATGTGCAATACTGCTGTAAGTCTGTCATACGTATCATGAGATAGGCAGGTGTTTGATTCACAGTACTGGCATGTGTGGTAGCGTGTGTGTCCATATATGTCACATATGGTGGGGAATACATCTCAATTGTTACTCACTCTCCTGTACACTGTTGTAGTTATCTGTACAGACTGTAATGTAGAAAGCAGGACATAGGCAGGGGTGTGTATCTCACACATGTGAGGTACCTCTATGTGCATGACATAGTTGTATTCAATAGTGAATGCCACAGTGTGTGTGTGTGTGTGTGTGTGTGTGTGTGTGTGTGTGTGTGTGTGTGTGTGTGTGTGTGTGTGTGTATGTATGGCTGTCTGGCCCTGGAGTGAGGATGCATGTCACCATAGTGAACTGATAAGACCCCTCCCCCCATCCAGGCGATGCAATCTACTATCCATGTTGATGTCCCCGATCTTAGGCCATACTGACTACCTGTACATGTGTAATCTCTGTGGCACGTCATGTAAGTGCACAGTACTGTAATGATGATTTGCACATAGGCAGGGGTCCTCACCTCAACCCTAGCAACTGTGTGTGTGTGTTACTGTGTAGGTGAATCCGTGAGTGTGTGGGTGTATTACTGTGTCTCTGAATACATGTGTGTGAATACCTGAGTCTGTGGGTGCAGTTGTGTGTTCACATCCTGTCATGGGAACGTGTATTACTGCTTCCCAATGAGGCATCACGCTTCCCACTAGCCTCTAACCTTGTCATCAGCTAGACCACTCTTTTACCTCCCCACTCCATGTAACTGTACCTGTGATGTCACCCAGTATGGATGTCATGTCTGTAGCCACAGTAGCTTAATACACAGCTATCATGCTTGTCGATCAGTAATTCTGTAGACATGTTTGGAACGTGGGACTTTATAACTGTGATGTGGAAGCTACAAGGTGCATGCTGGTATTTTCATACATACCTGTGAGTAGTCCACATTTAAATATGGGACACTAACTGCAAACACTGACATCCACCGGCGCATGCAATTATACCTGAAGGAGGAAAGCAGAACATCATGACCAACATGCAGTTACTGTTGTTACACAAGACACATACTATTAACAGTACAAAATGCATTGTAAACCTGTACTACATGGTATGTCTGCTGCCTGTCAACAGTACACAACAATTGTAATCTACACTTATCTTCCTAGTCTGTTCACCCTGTGCATCAGACCATATGAGCATGTCCCTGCACAGATGGTGTGGATGACAGGTATGCCACACAGGCATTATCATATGCACAGGGTGATAATGTTTTCCAGAGGCCTAGGTTGCACCATTGGATGACATCATGTGTGTGGGTTAGGGCCTTTGATCTAATTGGGTGTGTGTGGATGTTATGCATGTGTGTGTTGCGGTGCCCTACATATGTTTCCGATGTGTGCGTGTATGTATGCACACAGTTCTGGCATGTGTCTGGCATATACAGATGTATTATTGACAGCTGTGGACTGTACAGGCCAGGTTTTACAAGTCATAGTGTCCGGCCACGGCCACATGACCTGTGCCTACCAGGGGTTGCACAGGCACTACCAAGCAGAGGTGCAGATTGGGTAGTGTCTGATGACACATGTCCACTGGAACCATGTCCCTGTTGGGACCATCCAGGGCCATGTGCACATGGCCTGCTGTGTCATGGTGTAGACAGCACAGCACCAGCTGCACTGCTGCTGCTACCGCCACTATGGGAGTGGGCATGTGAGGTAGCTCGTTCATGTAGACCTGAAACAAGTGATGTAGCAGGCCTACGTTCACATGCCTGATGCCTCACTCCTACCAGATGTTCCATCACTGACAGCTCATGCTCGCGGATTGTCATGCCACGGTCAAGGACTCCAACCATGTCACCCAATCGTCTATCCAAAGCTTCAGCAATCTGCTGTTGAGCATTTACCATAGTCAGGATGTTGTTGTTTAAAGAATGGACAGCAGCCCTATGAAGCCACTGGTCTTCTCTGTTGTGCCATTCAGCACATGTCTGTGCCTCCATTACAGCCTGAAACATTAGTCTGGTGACACCAGCTGCTGCGCTCTGTCTTGCAGAGGCATGTTGTCCAGGGGTCCTCCTTCGAGCAGCACTGACCACATGCCTGTGTGTGGCATCACCAGTCAGTTGGCTGACACCATGGTGTGCAGGCACACCTTCCATAGCCTCCACACTTTCCTGTTCCAAGCTACCACATGCCAACTGTCCTTCCTCTATGGCCACTGGTGATGGGGTATGTGTTGGTATGAGAACTGTGAGCAGGGATGAGGGGGATATAGGTGGAGTGGCAAACAATGGCACAGATTCAGCCCCTGACAACCCTGCCTGTGCCTCAATCATACATTCATCATCACTGCCAGAGTCTGTGGGGACACTAACATCAGATGAACCACAGGAGGGGAACGCACTTACATCACCTGTGAGGACCAGACAAGAACTGTATATTACAATCTATACAATAGACACACACACACATAGACACATACACAGACACATGGCACCCAACATGCATGTGATATGGCAGAAGGCATGCAACTTGCATGTGATACGGCAGACGGCATGCAGCTCAGACAATAACAGTGGTAGTTATCATACATCCCTGGGTTGCACACAACAGCATGCATGTGTCATAGCAGAAGGCATGCAAATTACACAATCATAGTAGTAGTTAGCATACATCCCTGTGTTACACCATGTAGACCAGCACAGGTTAACAGTACACCTGCCTGATGTGTGGCATATGACCTTGACAATCACATGTAGTATGACATGTGATCTGCTGACATGTGCAATGACATGCATACATGTTTAACACAATGGTGTCCTGTCAAATATACAGTGGGGTAATGGTGTCCCAATGCAGTGTTGTCTATCTGCCCTACAGATATACTGCACATGTAGCTGATGTACATGTCCATTGCAGGGAATCATGAGGTGTCCATATTGCTATACAGTGTGAGTTACAGACACAGTTCATAGCCATGACTGTGCTCAGATGCAATACATATATACTGTGGAATGTGACCCACGTCACTGAGGTGTATACACACTAAACTATGATGTGGAATGTGTGACAGAAGTCACTGAAGGGTATACAGATGACACCCCTGCACATCTGCAACCATATTGCTGCTGCCTGGCAACTATGGCCAGACATGGCAAACTCGTTGGTACACCATGTCCCACATGACATCTGTGTACCACACACACACACACACACACACACACACACACACACACACACACACACACACACATGAGGAGCAAGGATGACAGTGATGTCTGACACCAGCAAGGGGAATGTACTGTATCTGTGGGCTGATGTGGTTGTCTGTGTATGTATGTGGATACTGTACAGGTGACTGCTGTCATGTCATGACACACTCAAGATGTTCAACACATCTTACGTGGTGGATTGATGTCGCGCCTACACAAGATATGCACAGGCCTGTAGGATGTCTAGTGTTTCACATCTGCAATATAACCATTACACAAAGGCCATAGTTGAACCATGTGGAGCCAATGTATGACAGGGTGTACACACAAGCACATCACATCTACTGTGTGTGTTGCTTCATGTCTCTAGCCATCCTCCATGGCCATGTGTGTACATGTGTTGTCCAAATGGTTGTGACGGGTGTCTATTTCAAATGTCTGTGTTGCCCCATATGACATACACCCATAGATGTCATATGCTCCACTGATGACAGTGTTATGCAGACAAAGGGTGGTATGTTTGGTATGTGGGATATGTTTTTCAGGATAGTTAGGCAGTTTTGCAGCCAGCCTACTAGATGTCATGGACATGTCAGATAGCACATCACATTGTGTGACATCCATAGCAGGGGTATGATCCACACCAGTGAATCCTGTGGGCTGGCCATACTCCAGCTCACTGTGTAGTACTGTTTGTATTCCCCACATGTGTAGTTCTAATCTGTAGTACATGTCCCTACAGTGAACAGCACCTCCACCATTGTATGCACAGCTGTCCACACATCTGGCAATGAGAGTTTGTGAGGTTGCATGCTGATGTTTCACATAATTTGCAAGTATTGCACATGGGTAGCCATTGTGATGCATTGCAGGTCAGACCTGTATATTGTGACAGGACCATACATTATGTGTACATGTGGTAAATGGTCACATGGTAGATAGATCTGTGCATTAACATGCATGATAAATAATAAAAGCTTTCGGGTTAACCACCCTTCATCAGTACATAAAAAAGTGAACTCTCATGTCATTTAAAAAGGGGAACCAAATAAAATCACATGCCATGTAAAGTCCTAGAAATGTAACTGTATATACTAAAACTGCTTTTCCTTTAAAGTTTAGTTAGTAATTAGAATGATAGGCTGGCTGAGGCATGTGATTTTATTTGGTTCCCCTTTTTAAATGATGTGAGAGTTCACTTTTTTTATGTACTGATGAAGGGTGGTTAACCCGAAAGCGTTACATTAAAAGATTTGGCGTGAATAGTGTTCAATTGTTCATATAGTGCTTATACAGTACCACCATTTTTTTGTGACTGTGTTCTGCAGGTGTCGCCAGGTTGGCCAGTAGCTCCTCGGTACATGTGAGTGGGGGCTGGGTAGGTGACCCACCACCTGTTGCACCTTGTTCTCTGGTGATTGCATTCGCATGCTGTTTCACCCATCTAATGAGGTCTGTACAGTGTCTGCGCACCTGTTGGTATGTGCGGTTGTGGCCACCCACATCATTAACCCTCCTGCGAAGTTCCTGCCACAGGACATCCCACTGCTATGCATTCTGTGGCACATGGTTGAACAGGACATCATGATTGTCATGTAGGTATGGGATGAGGGCCTCATCCTCCAAGTGGGTATAAGGTGGTAGCCTTGCTCGTGGTATACCTGGAAGACATAATGATGGAGACAGGTCACAGTAGCTCACAGAGACGTACACAGCTACAGCTGAACATACATGTGTATCACATTTATTACTATTAAATAGTTGTATTTGCAAATCTACATATCACTGACACCACTGACATGTTTGTGTCACACACATGTGACACTCAATGGTGAATGGATATTATCACCATATATGTATGTGTCACCTGATTACATTGCTCATACTCCATGTGGATGCTGTCTTGATGTAGGCATGTCTGTTTGCCTGTACTGGTGTTCCTATCTATCAGCACATGGCTGGATGTGTCCACATTAATGCAGTCGACCTTGATGCTGTGTATATGTCACATATAAAGACTTAAAGTACCTTAAAGGACATGACCTGTGACAATGCAGACTTGCTCACGGAAGGTTTTACATGTATGTGTTTTGCCATATACATCTACATGGCACTGTACAGCAATTCAACATCCTGCCATGTATCACCTGTGTTGCACATGTGATACACATGGGACACTGGCTAGCCAGATGGTATTTGCAGGGATGGATATCAACTATAGCATGTACGGTCAAAGTCAACTAGTAGGCTATATGCCCTGGGCCATGTATGAATCTAGGATGAAAGGTTACATAGCTGTAACTGACAGGTGGGTTTCTTGGGCCAGGTGAAGCAGTGCCACATAACTGATCCACAGGGTTAATGATACATTTACCATGCAATCATCACACCATGTCTGAGAGGGGGCAATGTACAGCTTTGCTGGACAGAGATGTATAGTATGGCAGTAGTATGTAAAGTGTATGGGACAAGGATCTGCCCAGCATGTGGTGATCCTTGTACTAGGAAGGTGGATGTCCATGAAGTATGTGTTTGAGATCAGGATGTGTACGTGTAGCATGCCCAACATCACTGGGTTGGACATGGCTTTATTCAGGGTAGGCATCATGCTGCATAGTGGAGATGGGGATTGGGAAGGCTGGTGTAGGCCATCTGAACATGGCCACTACCCCATAAAGGAAATATGTGATCTGATATGAGTCACTTGAGTGTTGAGTATGGCTGGACAATGATCTCTATATTAATGGATGGCACCATGTCATGATTAGGGTTGCCACATACAACTACCTGACAGGTGTGGTGACGTAACTATCACAGGAGAGACAACTGCCCAGCTGCATCCCTTACACACAGTGTCCATTATGTTGACCACTGCTTAGGTGGTAGTTCATGGGTACAGGGTTATTAACATAGGGGTGACAATGCAATATATAGCTGTCAGATTGTGGCCATATGTCACACACCTCACCAACAAAGCCCCTTCTGTATGTTGTCCACAACACTCTCAGTCAGCTATTGCTCCTAGGTCATAGTCATTTGCATACTTCAATAGGCAGATGCCTTCTGTTAGTCTGTGTGGTATAGACTACAATGAGGGGAAGTATAATGAATTAACCCTGTCTTACTGTAGCTGGCACTGGTGTGATGTGCATGTATTATTCAGACACCTTCTGTAGTGTTGGTTCTGCCAGCAGTCTTGTTGCAAAACACTCCTGTGACATAGGAATGTATATCTAGTATACTGAGTGTAGGTGGAACACAGTATGGGTGATGATGTCCTATGACCTGGCAAGGTTATGATATGCAGTGTGAAATCAACCTTACTGCCATCTACATCTGTACTGCTGACATCAAATAAGTTGATCAAGGTTCATGGCCTTTCAGACCAGACTCAGAAGGGTAGTAGTGCAGTACTTCTCATTATCAGTGGTGTCTCCCCCTTTGTCGGTGGTGTTAACTGTTGGTGTGCACCATTCAGTGTGTACACAGCCTGACATGAAGCTATGTTTTACATGATGTGTATGTGGAGAGCAACTTGTTTTGCCATATGTGTATGATACAACCTGGGATGTGGACAGGTCCCATGCAGCCTGAGTGCAGCTTGTACCTGCATAGTTGTGGTTACAGGGGCTCTGTAGTGTACATGGATATATGATGGTGTACCTGTTGGGGGGGGACAGTGTGTTTATGTTATCCAAGACCCTATCTGGATTGTTTATTCATGCTCAGCACTTGTTCAGAACTTGTAAGCACCACATAAGCTACTAATTACTATAGCACTCAATCTTCCTCATTACCTAGAGGTAAACAGGTTTTGTACATACTTTTCTCACTTGCTTAGAGTAAAACAGCTCTTGTACTCACTTTCCTCACTTATCTAGGGGAAATAGTTTTATATTCAGGCATGTCCAAGGGTCAGCTCCCATTGTTCTCTCCTGTCTATCTGATGAATCTGGGCATCTTGAGGCAATGTAGAAATTGCCTCATGTACACAGACAACCCTCTCCACCTACCACCCAACACTACAACCTGTGAGAGATGCACTTATCTAGCCAAACTGGAGGTAAAGCTGTCTCCAACCAAGACTGAACTTGACAGTCATGTGAAGAAGGTAAACATTTGCTCCACACCACACTCATCACATAGTCTCACTAAATCTAGACCACCATAATCCACACATAGTAACACAAAAATATTCACAGAGGCTCTCAATAATAATCTGTCTAAGCAACAGAGACCTCCAAAGTGGAAATGCAAGCAGCCTCCATCCCCCAACACAACTCCAATGACACATAGCCCACAGACTCAATGTGCCACTCAACCACAGCCAATAAGGCAAAACAACGTACCCAACACACTAGTTATAGGTGACTCTATAGTCAGGCACACTAATGTCCCACTCACCAGGCTAAACAAAGGAGACGGTTACTGTCAGCTGCCTGTCAGGTACCAGGATCCACCACATAACCCACACACTCAGGTCACTCCACAACAAGTACAAATATGACTCTGTCATTGCCCATGTTGGTGTGAATGACCTGAGACGTACTTCCCTGGACTACATGAAAAGAGACATGGAAGAGCTCTCCGATCTTGTAGCCCAGGCAGGTATGACCCTAGCCCTGAGCAGCATTCTGCCATCACCCAGAATGATACAGCAGTACGAGGACAAAATGATTGACTTCAACAATTGGCTGATCCAGTATCTGTCTGCTTGGGATGACATGGACGACAGACCACAATGCTTTGCCACAGATGGCCTGCACCTGTCACCCCTGGGATTCCGGAAACTGTCTAAGGCTCTTGCTGCCCCTATCATGCCTTCTTTAGGCAAGGTTCAAATAACATATTCACCACCATAACAGGAAAAGGCAAGCACAAACTGAGGGTAATGCTACTCAGTGCTGGAAGTCTAAATCGCAAAATGCACTCACTTGAGGCACTCCTTGTAATGGAGAACATTGATATCTGTGCAGTGACTGAGACCTGGTTCAAGGCTCCAGAGAGTACCCCTGCACTACCAGGCTATAACTCATACCACACTTTTCGGCCATGTAACCATTTTTGTTTTTCTCAGTTTGTGTTAAAAGGATTAGTTGTTTATGGCATCTGGACCGAAACACCCAAGGTGGAGGTGTGTCCATATTCATTAAGGATATCCTCCCCTCCGGGCTAGTTGCTTAGCATAATGCATCTGAGGTTATCCAAGTGCAACTACCTCTGGGCTAAACTGCAATCCAAATTGTAGCTTGCTACAGATCCCCCACCATGCCCCAAGATTCCCACTCCTCTTTTCTTGATGTACTGCAAATTATTAGGGTACAACCAAACACCCTACTAACGTGCGAATTCAACTACCCCAACATTAACTGGGAAAACTACTCATGCACCAACTCACTAGCTCAACGCTTTCTGGAATTCATGAACTGCAATGCCCTGGATCAACTTATCCACACCCTCACCAGGGGCAACAATATCCTAGACCTAGGCATTACCAGCATGAGTGACTGGTGTTTCACACCTGAAGTCAACTCCTTGTTGGTCTGATCTGACCATAAGCTTAACACCCTTGATATCCACATCCCGCCCCCACCCCTCATTAAGGAAACCACAGTATAATATTTCTACAAAGCCAACTTCATGCTTCTTAAGACAGAAGTGGTGAACTTCATGACACCCATGCAGCTGGACAATACAGTTACAACTGTTGAATCCTACACAAATGCACACTATAAGCACTTACACAAGTGCATGGATCATGCTATCCCAAACAGAACCAAGACGCTATCCTCCAAAGAAAGGAAGCCAATCTGGTGGTCCCCTGCCATAAACCAACTGTACAACAGAAGGAAGAAACTGTTGCAAAAGAGAGTACAATCCCACGAGTGGAAGAGCTCCTTGGTCAGCCTCAGTAAGAAGCTGAGATCCCTTATAAGATCCTCCAAAACTAGCTACAAAAACAAACCCACCACTAATTCCAAGGACAACCACAAAGCATTCTATAGCTATGTCAAATTTCTCAATGGCAACACCCAGATCTGCTCTGAGTTACAGCACAAAGGCACAAACATTATAGAACCAACTGATATTGCCAACATCCTGGCAGATAGGTTCAGTGCTTCCTTCCCCCCCTCTCACCCCCTAAAGGGCCAATATCTATACAGGAAGAATGCAGAGTCCCTGTATTCATAACTAAGCCGGTAAAAGCTGCACTCTCTAAAGCCAATATCACAGCATCCATGGGACTGGACAACATCCCAGGCTTCATTTTACACGAACATCAGAATGAACTGGCTCCCCACTTATGCACCATGTTCAATAATAGCCTCACATCAGGCTTTGTGCCCTCTGAATGGCACACAGCAACAGTTATCCCACTCCACAAAGGTGGCGCCACAATGGACCACAGGACCTATTGCCCTATAAGCCTGACTAATCTGGTCTGCAAGGCTATGGAGCACATCATCATGGATCTCATTCACAGAGACATTGGGTACCTCCAAACCTTTGACCCCACCCAGTTTGGCTTTGTAAAGGGCAGACCATTCCTCCTAAACCTGGTGAACCTCTTTGAGACAGCTACCAAGGCATTAGATGAGGGTAAGGAGGTCCACACAGCTTACCTGATCTCTCAAAGGCTAACAGCACCATTTCCCATTCTGGTATTATTGACATACCCATCCACCTGAACATTAACCCCCTATGTCACGAGATGGTTTGCAAAGTGGCTCACAGACAGAACCCACACAGTGGGAGTTGCATACCCTAGGTCCGACTGTAAACCAGTTACAAGTGGCATCCCCCAGGGCTCAGTCCTAGGACCCCTCATGTTCGATATATACTTCTCTGAGGTACAGGCAAACACAGGAGGACTTTGGCTGAAAAGGTTTGCAGATGACTGCAAACTAGGGGCCATAATTGTTTCCCCAGCTGATACAGACACCCTTCAGAAGGGTCGCACTGAGATGGATACCTGGTGTCAATATCATGGCCTCAAGCTGAAGACCAAAAAGTGCATAGTCATTCCCTTTGGATAAAACTAATTACCCACAAACTACCACATAGGTGCTAGTCCCCTACATACAGAAAAGGTAATAAGGGATCTGGGAACCCAAGTAGATAGCAATCTCTCCTTGGATAAACATAATGCCAAGGTGGTTAGAATATCCTTCTACATGGCCCCCCAATCTCAAATGGGTTCGCATCCAGAACAAAGGAGGCCATTGTGCCTCTCTACTCATGACTTATTAGACCCATTAAAGGATACAACACCCCATTTGGAATGTACCTTACAAAACAACTGCAACAGCTTGAAAGACCACAACAGTACCACACCAAGAGGATTACTGACCTCAAACAGATGACCTATGCAGCCCAACCAAAGAAACTCCAGTTGTACTCGGTTGCATACCGCATACTCAGAGGTAATCTCTACTTGACATACAAGGCCCATGTCTAACCCAGTATTGCTGGATATGCTCCACCTAAATAAAAGCCCCTGAGAGGCACATGCTCTAGGGATATAAATCTAACCACAATGATAACTAGCACGTGCTGGAAAGATAGATTCCTGACCAAGAGACTCCCCATGCTTTGGAACATGATTCCAATGTACATCAGGCAGGACCTCTCACTAGCACTCTTCAAGAGAAACCTTGACGGGTGGATGGGAGACAGACATGTACCCCGGGGATCACTGCAGTGGCTCTGCTGGACAGAGGCACAGGGAACTAATGGCTCTGCTGTTCAGAGGCACAGGGAACTAAATTAAGGGGGTGGCAGAAGCCAACACACTCTAGCTAGGCTTATAAATACCATGGGGCAGACAGCTTAGTACCTACCTTTGAACCTATTACATGTCTTATGTGCATGGATAGTTAACTAGCTCTTCTATTTTACTTTGCTATCATGCTGATAAACTGTCGGGTGACTACAAGTCATATGTATCCTGTTATTGTGTATTGTAAATGCCAATAGACATAATTAATGTTTGCCTAACATAAAAGTAATGCTATGCAAAATGTAATACATATCTGCCTACAATACTGTACATTACACAGTTATTGGCACAATATCCCACAATGCAAATCATAATTGCACAGTAGGCCCACCTTCGACATGTTATTTTCAGTAATTCACCCATACATATGCCTACTGTTACAATATATCAACATATACTATCCCCTGTTATAGCACATACTTGTTGGACAATCCCTGCCACTGACAGCGGCTGGAGAGGAATTGTTGGGTTCAAAGCCCTTATATAGCATCCCTTCTGGTATATGAGGTGTTTGCCTTCTGACCTACAGCAGTACACACATAAATACTACAAGCGTTACTATGCTCAACAATACATCACTACAAGATAACTGTTTCAACTATATGCATTGCGTACACTTTAATTATTACAGAGCAGGTACTACATACACAGACATACTGAGTGTTCTACATACCTTATTAGTAACTTCCAGTGTCATTGACTGTTATTTCAAGCCTTTTCAGTTTGTGTTTCAATCTTCTTTGTAATCTGCTGCTGATATATACAGATGGTTTGAATGTGTGACAAGCCATGCTTTTATAGTTAAATATCAGTAACGTGCTATCCTGACCACCAACTGGTGTTTCAAAGTAGTTAATTACATGCACATCAGCTGTGCAGCTACTCCATTAGCCAATACCATGGCAACAGTGGTGCATAACAGAGTACTCCACTTGGGCGTTGTCCCTTTGCCTTACTTTCGAGGAAGATGGCCTGGATGTGTTCTTTGTGATGTATTGCAACAGCTATATGGAGACAGACAGAGATATATTAGATTCATGACTCCAGTGGATTGTGTGTAATGGCTAGAAGATGTTGTTCTACATGTGAGTACAGCTGTTATATTTCAGAACATTGCTACTTATGCAGGATTTTTTTTGTACGTGATACTTCTGCAGATGTTTCAGTCTGGCAAGGATGTTTGGGCAGCTCAAGGCTGTATGGCTATGCATGAAATGTTAGGTGGTTTACAGTGTGCTCACCAGACATCTTTGGTTTGGTGTACATGTGTATCATACTGTGCTGTTAATCAGTAATTGGTAACACTTCCTGGTGTACACACAACCCTCTGAAACAGGATTAGTGCAAACAAACCCTGTAATATCAGCAGCTGTTTCATTGTATAACAGCAACTATTTCACATAGGGCCATGTTAGTTTGTCTCTGACAAGGTATGTTAAGGCTTCTGCAGATGTCGTACAGTGAGTGAATGATTTGTGATGTTAATACAGTTTGTATTGTAATTGGTTTGGGTGTGGGGGAGATGGTGGGTGTACATAGCAGATGCAGATGTGTAGGAACTGCTTTTATACATAATCGATATGTGTGTGACGGTTCGTTCCCTATTTGAACACCTATCCTTTAGTGGACTAATACTATGGTAATTGCAGGCTGATTCATTAAGGCACTGTTAATTGGTTCTTGTAAAGCATGCAGGTGATGTTAGTCCGTGAATCCTTTCAGCAATACATCGGAATGTAATAAAGTGTTGCTACATGAAAGCTGTCTGTGTATTTCTGCCATAGGTATTTGCAGTCATTGGAGTTGTGTTGGTGACTGACCCTCTTTGGCTAGGGTTGCCACATTTTCAAATGGCCATAGTGGGACATTTTTGGGACACACATCAGATTTTACAGGCCAACACAAACCCACGGTCAGTACAAAGGATAGAACTTTACTTTTTTGCCTAAATATAAGCTTATTCTTGTAGCAGTTTAGTTGCTTATCCTGTTTCTTGTAACATGTAGGTATTTTAGATACAGAAATAACTATTTTATGCAACTATTACATTACATATGGGAAATAATTATGTCCTATAATCTCAGGACATTTGCCATTTTTAATATTTTTGGTCAGGACACAACCGCCCAAAGAGGGACTGTCCCTCGCAAAGTGAGACAGGTGGTAACCCTATCTTTGGCTCATGTCCATAGCACATATTTGTAATAGTGTATAGGCATATACTCTCCATATCCTTTGTTCATTATGTTTGGTAGTGGCGGAATGTGTGATTGCTAAGGTCCATGTTATACTCATATATGAACACTTCAACCGCTGTATACGGGATACCTACGGAATCCTGAACGCACACAATTCCGACACCCACAGCACTGGGCCCAGACTCCCAAACCCGACATTACCGAACACTAAAACTCGCAAAAGTAACACAGACACGGAACACACACATGCACACATAGACACACTGTTACCCACCACATCCAAACAAACCATCCTACACTACGTATGAGCAGGTGGGCAAGTCCCCCTACACCCCCCATGTGGGTGGCTGCACCCCCCATATCCCCCCTACTTTAAAATTCTCCCTCCGAGATCGCACAAACAGACGCACAAAGCAAACCCACACCCACATATTACAGTCCCCCAGGAACACACACCACACTCAGAACACACACTTACACACACTACAGCCCTCAGAAACACACTTACACACAGTAACCTACCTGAACCGCAACACCAGAAGCATTAACTAAATGTCCCTTAACATAGGGATTTTACAACTCGCGCTTCTGGTGTTTCGGTACTGTGGTCTTTCGGCCTTTAAGCCTCGTCATTACGGGTGTCAATATGCCAAGCATTCGTTATTTGGTAGGTATCCCATTTATTTGTACCTCCATGGTTCTGTAGATGTTGTTAACCTATCTATATATCTACATGTATATGTATATCCCTATATATCGACGTATATCTCTCTCTCTCCCTCTCTCTCTCTCTCTCTATCTATATATGTTGATTTTTATATATATATTATATATATATATATATATATATATATATAGCATACACCTTTCATTGGGTACATGGCAGTTTGTCCTATTTCCACACATTCCTCCCTTTTGTGTTTTAACCTGTCAGAATACACAACTGCCATTGGTACATCTCAGGTAGCTTAGAGGTAAGTTATTGTGAAGATTGAGTACATGGTTGCATGTTCTAATCCTGGCAGTGGTCATTTTACCTCTCAGAGCAGGCAGTGGTTGTGCAAGGGTGATTAATACACATTTCAGCAGTTGTGTGTTCCAAATGTTTATTATTCTGTGGAATACTACCTATATATGCAAGCTGTGGTTAAGGTTTACTATGTAACATGTAAATCATCTCTGACTTTATTGGGATTTGAACCAGGACTGCACAGATATTATGCAAATGCTGTAGCCATTACACTATTGACATTAACGTTCCTTCTGCCTATTTCCTATGTCCATGAATCCTATCTGTAAGCTTGGCTACACAACAGGCGGAGCCACCCACACCCAGTGAGCTTCTTGAAATACCGACATAACACATGAATTGAGAGACTATACATTAACATTCTAACTACATTTGGCATAGCCCCTCACTGACACACTTCAGGGGAAACCTTGATGTGTGACTGGGCAACAGTATATACACCCCTGGGATCATGTGCCCCAGAAACATACAGCCAGGGTGTGGGGGAGCCACTCCAGTTTTATAGCTGCAAGATCTATTGGGGAAATTGAATGCTGTTGGGTTGTCATGTTAACATGCCCTTTTGAGATCACTATGTCCCCCTATCACTCTACAGCACACAGTCTTCAACAGCTTCCAGCAACTCTGCCTGGAATCATTTCATTGGCTATGCTTGACAGAGGCTCAGTTACTTCATCAGTGGCGCAGGTAAAGCCACCACACTGTAGCTATGCTTCTAAATGCCCTTGGGCAGATAGCCTACTACCTATCTGTGAACCTCTACAGTGCAGGCCATCTCCAACATCATATGTGATTATACAGAGTTTTTTGATCACAATATACAGTGTAAAATCACCATGTAGTCAGACAACAGTTACGTACAGCAATAGCATACAGACTACTGATACATAATCATGCCAAAGCCTATCTTGGAAGCTAGTAGACATGTATAAGTTTCAGGCTTTGTTATTGCTTACCAGTAGGTTACCTACAGGAAAGATGGGACACAAGCACAGATGAGAAACATGCCTGCAACAATGTCATACCAGCTTGCATGTGTCAGCCTAAGGCTTTGGAATGCTGGCAAGGCTATTGGCGCCCCCATGGTGCCATTTTTAGGCAGGTCTCAGAGGTGAATCTCACCTCCATGAATTGCACAATAGCGGAATCAATGAGGGTTAGGCTACTCAACACCAGGGGTAGTACTCACAACATGCACGCACTCACAGCACCCCTCAGTATGGACAACATCTACAATCTGTTCTGTGACTGGGACCTGTATAAGGCTCCTGTGAGCACACCGGCACTACCAGACTACAAGCCATAACACACATTTCAGCCACTGAACATGGACTGGCACAGACATGGAGGGGTTGTATCCATATTCATCGGGGATACCTACACCTCCAAGTTAGTGGGGCAGCATGATACCTCTGTGATCATCCATGTGCAGCTAACATCAGCCACGACTGCAATGCAAACTGTGAGCTGCTACAGATAACCCTCCGTGACCCAGGAGCACCACTACAACTATCTAGAGACAATGCTAAACATGACAGTCCTACCAGACACCTTGTTATTGGTCAATGTCGGCTACCCTACACTTAACTGGGTAACCTACTCGAGTATTCAATTCCAGGCCCAGCACTTCCTAGGATTTATCACCTCATATGGCCTGCATCAGTTGGTAGATGGACTAACGAGAGGTGAAAACATACTAGCAGTGGTAATCACTGACATGTGCAACAGGTGCACTACAGCAGAGGTAAACCAGTCACTGTTTAGATCTGACCATGAACTATTCACTGATGATTTCCACTCCCAACCATCTCCCCCACCCAAGGAACACACAGTGAATACCTTTCCTACAGCTAAATTTACAGTACTAATGACAGAGGTGGGAGGGTTCACAGACCCCATGCTCAGGGATGAAACTGCTCAAGATACAGACAGAATTACAAATGCACTCTGTAAGCACCTACAAAGATGTATGGGTCGTGCCATCAATGGTAAACCAGGACTCGTGACTCCTACAGAAGGACACCAGTCTGCTGAACCCCTGCATTACACAGGCTATACAACAGAAGTAGGACAGTAGTCCAGAACAACAGCAAATCCCAAGACATGCAGACGTCCATGACCAGTATTAGCAAGACACATATGTTATTCATGTAATCATCCAAGACTGACATCTACAGGTAAATAGGCATGGATTCAGAATATGACCACAAAGGCTTCTTTGGCTGTGTCAAGGATGTAAGCAGTAACACACGGATTTGCACTGTGCTGGTGCAATATTACACTGAATATACTGACCCTACTGATATCACCAACACACTTGATGATACATTTGGAGCAAGCTTCACCCCCTACAGGGCCCACAACAATACCCAAAATGTACAGTATCCCAGACATCTGAGACATACAGGTGGTAATGGCCCTTTCAAACGGCATGACAGAGCATCAGTGGATGCAGATGGTGTCCCAGACTGCATCCTGCAGACACTGCACGACAAAGTGACCCCCCCGCCTAATATAGCAATTCAACATCAGCCTCTACTCAGGCTACATGGCCATTCACTGGCGCATGGCAACAGCTATTCCACTCCATCAAGGTGGTGACACAACTGACCATGGTAACTACCACTCCATAAGCCTGAATAGCCTGATCTGCACGGCTATGGAGTGCATCCTCATGGCACTCATTAACATAGACAATGGTAACCTGAAGACACTTGACCCAACCCAGGTCAGCTTGACTGAGTGCAGATCATGCCTACTGAACCTGTTTGACATCTTACAGTCACCTAGACTTTAGGTGTGGGGTATGGTAGTTCACACATACTACCTGAACCTCGCCAAGTGTTTTGACACCACTCCCCACTTAGGTATTATTTCTACACTCACCAGCCAGTACATACACCCATACATCACAGGTTGGTTTGCCAGCAGGCTTACACACAGAACCCACATGGTAAGCCTACCAGCCTCCAGGTCCAACTCTTGACCAGTCACATCTGGTGTCCCACAGGACTCAGTCCTGGGACCCCTACTGCTTGCCATATACTTCTCAGAGGTACGGGCTAACACAGGTGGACTACACCAGGCCATGTTTGGTGATTACTACAGACTGGGAGCCATAACTGACAGTCCAGCTGTCACAGATGTCCTTCAAGGGGCCTCACATAGACCAACACAGGGTCTCAGAGTGATGGCCTCCAGCTAAAGGCCACATACTGCATGGTCATTCCATTTTGGAAAACTACACACACACATATTAACACATGAGTGGCAGACACTATAATTCAGATGACATAATGGGTATGTGGGGACTACATTACATAGTGATCTTTCCTTTGACAGTCATATCTGCGAGTAGTTAGGACATCCATCTATGTAGGCCATCTGATTACTTAAGGGTTCGCATCTAAACAGACTTAGGTTATTGTGCCCCTTTACTCATCACTCATCAATCCCATCATCGAGTATGATAACCCATTTTGATGTACCTCAGAAGACACATCCGACAGCTGGAAGGGCCACAAACGTACCCCTCAAAGAGGGATAATGCCCTCATACATGTGTCCTATGCCTCCAGACTGCATAAACTCTTGCATTACTCAGTGGCATCTCATTTACTCAGAGATGATATTTGCTGGCCAACAAAGCCGTGTGATGGCCTCCAGCTAAAGGCCACATACTGCATGGTCATTCCATTTTGGAAAACTACACACACACATATTAACACATGAGTGGCAGACACTATAATTCAGATGACATAATGGGTATGTGGGGACTACATTACATAGTGATCTTTCCTTTGACAGTCATATCTGCGAGTAGTTAGGACATCCATCTATGTAGGCCATCTGATTACTTAAGGGTTCGCATCTAAACAGACTTAGGTTATTGTGCCCCTTTACTCATCACTCATCAATCCCATCATCGAGTATGATAACCCATTTTGGATGTACCTCAGAAGACACATCCGACAGCTGGAAGGGCCACAAACGTACCTCGCAAAGAGGGATAATGCCCTCATACATGTGTCCTATACTGCCAGACTGCATAAACTCTTGCATTACTCAGTGGCATCTCATTTACTCAGAGATGATATTTGCTGGCCAACAAAGCTGTGTCCAAGTCAGGCTTAATGGATATGCTCCACTTATGGGAATCCATGTCACAGTGAGCCCCACACTCTAATGAGCTACACCTTGCCACAACCATAACTGGAAGATGCTGGAGTGACAGATTCCTGTCAAGGGTACTCCCCATGATTTGGAACTACATCCCTGATTACATTATACGGAGCCCCTCACTAACACTCCAGGGAATCCTTGCAGAGTGGGTGAGGAACAGTGGATTCACCCCAGGGATCTCGGCAATTGGCTCTGCTCCACAGAGGGACAGTTAGTTAATCAATAGGGTGGTGACAGCAGACACATTTTGGCTAGGCTTATGAATGGCCTCGGGCAGTTAGGCATGTACCTACCTATGTACCTATGAACCTATACATAGAGTATCCACACATGCTGATAGCTTAATTTACTGTTCAGGTATTGACTTACCTTGTGCCAATGGCAGTTGTGTGTACAATAGTTAAGGGCTGCCTATGTAGGATGCACACAGTAGACCACCTATACATGACAATTTACAGGTGGTCATGTGTGTGTGCCTTCTATGTTTGCTGTGTGTGCAGGTGGAGAAGGGTGTCTGTCCATAGCTGCCTACACTGTCAGTGTGTGTGCTATACTTTCCCTCTTTTTCAAGGCATGAGCATACTGGGCACGCCTCCGTCTACCTACTGGGGCTGGCACAGGGTGTTTGTGATCTGAGTCCCTCTGTGCCTGTGGGGCCCTTGGCAATGGTGGTGGGCTGTGAGGGCCTTCCCCAGTCTGTCCCTGCTGCATCTGTTTCCGCAGGATCATATTGTGTAGCATGGCACATACTATGAAGATGTGAGCACACATGCCTGGAGAGTACTGCAAGGCTCCACCAGATATGTCCAAGCAACAGAACCGTGATTTCAGCATCCCAAACACACTTTCTATTATGATTCTGGTTTCTGAGTGTGCTTCATTATGGCGTTCTTGCATGGGTGTGTGTGCATTTCTGATGGGAGTCATCATCCACGGTTCCAGTGCATAGCCAGCATCCCCCACCAGGTGGCCATATGGGATGTCCCCCCCTGGCAAATACCTGATACAGCTGTGAGGCATGCCAGATGTGGGAGTCGTGATATCTTCCAGGGCTGCCAGCACACACATCCAGGATAATGCCCTGTACATTGCACATGACCTGGCAGTTGATGAAGGTGTATCCCTTGTGGTTTATGTAGTGCCTACCCTGCTCACCGGGTGGTGTCTTGATGTGTATGTGTGTGCAGTCTATTGCACCCAGTACCTCTGCGTAGTCTGTCACATGGTGGAAGAGATGCATATTGCTGGCCAACTCCTCCTGCGTTTGGGGGAAGTATATGTGCTCATTGGCATGTGGTAACATGGCATCCCCATGATATCCCCAGCTGGCCTTTGAAAGGTACCTTTGGCTAGTATTCTCAAGCTTACACATACTTTCGGTTCCACTGTGATGGGTTCCCCTCTATTATTTCTGGCTCTGAGGCATGGCCGGCACAGCTCAACAAGTTGCTGTATGGTGTCACTGTCCACCCTGCACCACTCTACTATCTCCAGATCATGTAGCCCCTGGCAGGTTACCCTGGGTCTGAACACTCTTCTCCTCCTCCAGTGCCTGAGATGGTTGTCAGCATCATCCTCCACACCACCGTCAGTCTCCAACACATGCTGGTGAATCAAAGCTATGGCAGCCCCTAACATGTACATATTAAAAGTTCCCCGTCTCTCTACACCAATGGTGCAGAGTGTCTGGGAATACACAAGTGTGTGTGAGGTGCTTTCACACTTTATACTATTGTGCAATGGATGCTGCTGGTGTAATTGGGTGTGTATGTGCAATTCCAGCTGCAGGGTATCTTAATTATGGGTTTTACAGGAGGTACTGCTATTGTGGGGCCTTTGATGTTGAATTACACTTGGCTGCCATGATTCATCTATTGCCCTTTACTTCACTTTTCAACCCGATTCCCCTCCCATTGTCAGGCATGCATCCAGCTGCCGGCTTTCTTGTTTTGTACTTTCCCAACCCAGGATTGTGTAGAGAAATATGTTATGTAGCTGATCTACTGCAAGTTTGCTTTGTTCTGCTGTGACAGTTCTCTTTTCTTTGCAGTACGGCACCTCCCTTTTCCTGTTCTGCAGTTAGCTGCTAGCAGCCTTGTTAGCTGTTGTCAATGGCCCACTGTGGGTTCCTAGGTGTTAATTACTCATTTGTACTCCAATTACCATGCTGCAACATTTCCTTATTGTCTTCCTGTATCCTTCCTGTTTCAGCTGTGGTGCGCACTGCGCACAGCCATTTACCGGGTTTTGAGAGTGTTTTCATCCACGTTCACATGCACTTTTGGTTATCTTGTGTGCTCTCAGCTAAGCAAAGCTATGGCTACTTCCACACCCCTATCCTGCAGCTTTGCTTAGCAACAGGCAAACTGGATTAGCAATGCTCCAATGTGCTTACAACTATGGTGGCACACCCCTTTTTGATGTCATCTTTATCTCCAGGCCACACCTCGGTATTGTACCGCTACTCTGTGAGGTACATCCTTACGCCGGTGGGGATTTTGCGATTCAGTATTGCTTGTCTCATTTGCCAGGCATTCACTACTAATTCCTAGTTACTGCGCAGAACACTGTCGCAGACCCTTAGCAACCCTTGCGCCATGGTTGTGGTGTAGCATGTGTGCCATTGACTATTATGGGGAATTCATGAAATGTGTTACATTTCTGTTTTATTACATGTAAATATATTTTCATTGTGATCCCTTTTGCACACAGATGCACTGCGATTTTACTTTGTGTTAGTGTGGCCATGACATTAAATGTTCTTTTTTATGTGTTGTGCATGTTTTTTTAAGCCAATGGCTATATATTTAGCCATTGGCATATATTAGCAGTATAATACGTGAGTTTGGTCCGCTGTCATGGCTCCAATTTTATGTTTGAAAAAATATAAACTGTTTTTTTGGTTTACATTTCTGCATGCTTATGCTACGCCTGCACCACTTCATGAATCGCTATATACCTTCATTTGCATGGTACACTGCTGCGCATGGGGTAATTAGCATACATGTGCCGGGAGCTGTGCAGCTGTGGCGTACGCTGGTAGTGCACATGGAAACAGCTCGTACCTGAATCGCTCGGTGGCCATGTTTGGCATTGGATCGCCGACGCTACGCCTGCACCTGGCGCAAGCTTCATGAATCCCAGGGCATATATTCCTTTTCATGTTAAACTGCCTAATTTTTTTTTTAATTCATTTTTATATCCTCATGATCTAATAGTGATTTATTTTTTATGCTGGCCAAAAATCAGCACTATTCATGCCAGGTATTCAGGTAAAGACCTAAAACATACTAAAATATGCTCAATGCAATACATTCTAGTGTGTCCATCTAAATATGTTCTGTTCAGCAATTCCATACTGAAACAAACACCTGTAAACTGAGGAAGAGCCAAGGAATTCCAAATAACCAGAAGTGCTCTGACTGGATATCACTGTAAATGGGGAGGGGATCTCATGGGATGCTAATTTGTTCAATAGCAGGCATACACATTACTAGGTATTAAGCTTATAGTTTAGAAATTCAGAACTTACGGATTAATTCATTCATTCTAAAAGCATGAATCAGCAGTACATTATATTATCAAGTGTACATTCTTCCTTAATGTTCTGATAAGCAGGATTCTGTTTATTATGAAGTCGGTTTGAGGATATTCTCGATTTTCATGTCCATTTTTTGTATTAATTTGACATTGTCGTGAGAGTAAGAGAGTTAAATATAACTTAGCACTTGGTCATTTTGCTGAAGATCTCTGCAGGCAATTCATACTAAGCATTTGCTGCATTTGTCAATGTAAGGTATATTTTAATAATTTTCTGTATTTTGGAAATGACTGTCACCTCTTAATGTTGTTCTTCATCATTAAAACTAACTTACATATGCAGCAGATTTATAACTCAATTTGCTGCTACTTTTTTCAGTTTCTTACATGAAGAAAGACTTTTCTGCTGGGTAAATTACACCCACAGTGGACAGAATCAAAAATGCAAAGCTGAGTCCGACATTCCTCCACACATTTTGATGGGACTTTAACATTCAGTGTAAGTATGGAGATGTTTTTCATTCAGTTCTTAATGACCTGAATGAATCATTGTGCCTGTTATATCGACAGCTTTAGTTGCCTTTTATTGGTTTAATGTACTGTCCCTTAGGCTACCTATTCAGTGATTTATTATTTGTTCACTAAAGGAAGGGGTGAATCAAGAAAAAGAATAACACCAAAGCATGAAGCAGTTTTCTTTTCAAACAGAGGCATCTCCCCAAAAAGAAAAGTCTTCTGTCAACTTCCAAATTCACTACATCTGCCTTTAATAAGTAATTCCTTGCCCAGTGTTTTGAAGGACTGATTGTAACAAGATATTGCACACAGTCTCTGAGCAGCACAGTAGTGTTTTTTTTCTTGGCTAGCAGAATAACAGCATTGAAAATTCTTTGGGGAACATTTGATAACCCCCCTACATATTTTTCAGTGGATGATACTTCTGTTTTTCAAGTATCTATTAAGTATTACGGGAGCAGGCCTTCCCTTTCACTTTCTTTGGAGATATGCTGAATTAATGGCATGCTGATAAAAGTTAATCATCAGTTTTAACCATCATACTTTTTAGGGATAATCATGTTTTATTGCTCTTTGACAGTACTTTGGAATGTGTCATATTTCTGTGCAGTTCTAGAACTTACACAAGCTTGCCTAATTTATTGTACACTTCTAATATTTCACTCATATATTAAGAGCTTCTGGGGAAAGTACAGTGCCAGATATTGCTTGGTTAGCACGTTATATCTCAGAGAACCATTTCAGTCATGCAGGTAATTTGTTGTGTAGTTCAGATTTGTGAACTGCAAGCTGCAGTGTGTGTGTGTGTGTGTGTGTGTGTGTGTGTGTGTGTGTGTGTGTGTGTGTGTGTGTGTGTGTGTGTCATTTGTAAGCAATACTTGACTTTGGGAGAATGATGTTTTACCTTCTTAAAAACTCTGTGAAGTTCTGGATGTCGTGTCTCTGCATTGACAGAGAGACCAATCAGGCTATTGAGAATGGGCAGCTAAAATGATTCAAGACCTGTGATAGAAATCATATTTCAAAAGGTTAAACACTTGTATGACAGGAGAATGGAATAGAGAGAGTCCATAATGTGCAATTATTGTAAAGAAATCAGTGAAGCCCCAGATGACAATGCTATTGGAAAACTGAGTCACACAGGTACAATGGCACAATTTGAAAAAAAGGGGAATGATTAATTAGGAATTGTGTAAGGAAGAATTTTTCACTTGTGGTTGTGGCTTCAACAAAAGCAATGGGTTCAAAACACTGGGGTCACTTCAATGTGACTTGGGCATACATAATGCAATACTGGATATGAGTAGGAGGATATAGGGAAATTTATAAAAGCAGTATGTCCACAAGGTAGAATAAACCATCTTTAGCATTTCAGCTTCTTTTCTAATGTGCATCCATAAGAGTTGCTTGTTACAATGGAAAGTTTATAGCACATCAGGAAAGCATGTATGAGATCTATGTGCATTTGTGCGTGTGTGTGTGTGTGTGTGTGTGTGTGTGTGTGTGTGTGTGTGTGTGTGTGTGTGTGTGTGTGTGTGTGTGTGCATGTGTATGCGCGTGCGCTGTGTGTGTGTGTGTGTGTGTGTGTGTGTGTGTGTGTGTGTGTGTGTGCTTGCGCGTGTGTGTGTGTGTGTGTGTGTGTGTGTGTGTGTGTGTGTGTGTGTGTGTGTGTGTGTGTGTGTGTGTGTGTGGACTACAGAAGTGTTCATTTCTCAGGCAATCTCCTCTGTCTACAAGGTTATAATATGCCTTGTGTTTTAACTAAAGGTCTTCAGTTGTGTTTTACTATATCACTCATGTCTTTCTTTTTAAAGCTATTTTGATTGCCTTCTCATGGTCCATTGTGTACCTCCAGATACACTGGTTTACATCTAAATTAAGTTTATCTCCACCTTCTCCATCTTTAGAGCTAAACTTTAAAAACTCCTCCTCACCAAATCAAACAATACTAGTCAAACAGCTGGGCACATCATAAAAGGGCCACTCCAACTCTAGCCTTATTCTCTCTCAAGTAGTAACATGTATTAACTCCACCTCCCCCACCCTTCCATGTCCTGACTCTTGTTACCCCGCAACATTTCCACCATTATGTAAACCTGAAATGTAATCAAATAATATTGTAAAATGTGCATGTCTCTCATAATCATTGCTGCATCTATTAATTGCTACTGTACAGTTTTTGTAATACATTGCTTCTTTCTGTTCTTTTTGATATGTACAGCTTACTGCCTCTCTGTTCCACTTTTTTCTTCTTTGCATACTTCCTCAGTAAGCAAATGTAAAATAAAATAAACAGGTTCTGAGGGAAATGCATATTCTGCTTCTATGTGTGATATCTATTTGCGTTTCAACTTCCTATATTGCTACCTCTGCATTTTTACTTGCATAAAGAGGCACAGTGAGATTCAAAGTTTTGCATTATAAAGCTTAAATTAGTAAAAATCATTTTTATCATGTCCTGCTGTTCAAAAGTATTGGTGGTGAGGAAGTGTAATTAATATTCCATTGTCAATAATAATAAGACGCTACACCAATTTGTATATATACTGCACTTTAGCAGAATTCAAATGAGTACTGTACTGTCCAATACAGAATTTATTACTTAGTTATTAATGGAGGTAGAGGGAGTAATTACTGCTGGGACAAACTATGCATCATAATATAAAGACAGACAGGCAGACAGAAGAGTTTCCCCTCTGCTCCTATCTGCTGGTAGCATACATTGCAGGGAAGCACCTGCAGTGCCTCCAGGTACCAGTCCCTCTCTGTACAAATGTGCGCTGCAGTTAATATTGTATAATAACATGACACATGTGCCACTTAATAGCAGCCTACCAGTATGCAACTCAGCTGCATATTGAGGCATGTTTAACCATTTTATATGAAATGTTGAGTTATGATAGGAGTTACTGGGAAATCCAGCTCTAGTATTCTTTAAAGTTATTGTAACATTTTGGGTACTTCAGTATAGCACTGTACACCAGGAGGCAGGGACTATTGGGTGTTTTAATATGTAAATCGCACTAACACTATGCTACATGGTGTATCTGTACCATTTAAATAGCCCTATACATCACATACCAGGAATGTGATGTAGTGTATCTTTGATAGTAAAAGTAAGTAGGCAGGATTATTTCTCTGCTTAATTTCTCCAAGTCTTTTGGGTTTCTTTTTTTTTTCAAACACCTTTATTGAATTATCACTTGTGACAGGCAAATTTCCATTCATATAAAAGTAGTCAAATTATATTAACATAACAAACATTATACTTCACATATATTGCTATATATCATATAACCTAAACAACATTACGTATATTATTCAACTCCTGCTTTTTTTAAACAAGAAACATCTTTATTAAACCATCACTTACTACATAGGCAGTCATGCATTTATATAAATTAAAACAAACCACACCAATACACTCCTAGTTGCAAGCATTTTGCATCACTTATAATCTACCTAATCTATCTCACTCAAACATTACATACCTCATGTAAGTCCTGACACCTTTTACACCTCATTCCTTGCTTGTATGTATTTTTCCCATAATTCCCATTCCTATGTAGTTTGCTCCTACCCTTTTCTAAAGCTGTCAATTCCAGTTGTTTTACCTCTGTTACTATATTCACTATTTCCAGTATAGTTGGTTTAGATTTTGATTTCCATTTTCTAGTAATTGCTTTTTTGCCAGCCACCATTATTAGACACAGCAAGGCCTTACCATGTCTAGGCAATTCCAATTCTGCATCATAGCTCAAAGAAATCATTTCCCTCATCACAACAATCTGCCCACCCAGCATCTCCAACAGTGCATCCCACAGGGAATCCTTAAAGTCCACCAAATCACTGCAGTTTCAGAAAATATGTTCTCAATTACATCTTTCAGAATCTAGAACAGAAACTGCCATTAAAAAAGGAATAATTAGTAGAGCGTATAAAATATTGCATGATAACTGTAAGTCTTTTGGGTTTCTAATACCATGACAGGAATGGATCCCGTTCTTAAGTTAAAGTATGGTTAAAGTTCATGAAATTAATACTGTTTCACTCTTTGATGTTAGCCAAAAGTGCTCTTCGCAGCACCCGCAGTGTGCCCAGTAATGACTTCTTCTGCAATTCATACGGAGTTACATGTATTGGTGCCATATCTAAATACGGCTGTAAATTCTTTATTATGAGACCCAGTGTTCCTACTATTATTGGAACTGTCTGGGTATCCTTCTTCCACATTGCCTCATTTCTGCATGCAAATCCTGGTATTTTATGACTTTGTGTCTCTCAGTATGTAAGACACAATAATTACTAGGTGTAGTGATTTTTAATGATCAATGCTACTTTTGTCTTCTTTTCATGGATTACTCTATCTGGTTTTCTCATATATATTTTTTGAACTGTTGTAATGGGTGATCCCAAGTGATATAAAGTTCAGCATTTTCTATAATGCTTCGTGGCTCATGTTTTCAATGGTTCTCAGCTACTTCAATATTGTAATATTTGCATAGTCGCAAGTGCAACAGTATTGCCACATTATTGTGCCTTTTAGTATACAAGCCCTCTGCCATTAGTGTATCAAACCCAGCAACAACAGATGTGAGACTGTTTCAAATTCTGATTTACACAACCTGCATTTGCCTGTTTCTCCAACATGTTCAATGGACTTTGTAAACCAACGTGTATGTGGTCCACTATCCTGGGCTGCCAATATTAACCTTTCATTTTTTGGTTTAAATTCACTTTTCCTTAACCATTTGTGCATCAGATCCTGATCAACATGAGGTTGTTCCTGGAGTTTTCTGTACTTACAACTATATTTATGTTTTTTCCACCTTTCTTTCCTTCTCATCTGATCCTTCACCTTATATTGTTTCTTTTGTATTTTGCCACGTTCAGTTGTTGTCTGATTTTAGTCTAATTCCAGTTTGATTTTCATTTCTGCTTGACACAAATATGCTTCTACTAAACTAAGCAGGGAAGTCATTTCAGTCTTATTCTCCTCATACTTTAAAACTTTCACTATGTTTGGATCCTGTGAGATCAACATATATATGTATTCAACCCTACGATTGCAGATCTATACATGTTATCAGTTTTGAGGATGCCCATACCTCCTTCAGAATGAGGAATATATAATCTTGGTATACACTGATTTTTTATGAATTATTTGATAAGCATGAAGCATTTTTTTTTTCCTGTCCAACTGATCCAATACCTTTTGGGGCCAGTCAATCATCCCAAAACTGTAAATTAGAACAGGAAGATCAAATTGGTTTTGTAGCTTGGACTTTGTTCCTAGATCTCAGTGGTGTTTTCAGTATTCATTTTAGTCTTCTGAAACATTCCTTACTAAGGTTTGTTCACATTTGTTCATGTTTTATTGCTGATCCTTCATCAATTCCCAAATATTTATACACTCCCTCCTACTCGAGTTCCTTTATATCAAATTCCTGTCTCAGGCTGATATTTTCTTGGTGCTGCAGCTTTCCTGCTTTAAAGGTTGCTTTTGCACATTTATCGAGACCAAATGACATTCTTTTATCATATGAGAAAGTTTTGACCACTTGCAGTTGTGCTTTCAGTTCCTCATCTGATAAACTATACACCTTTAAATCATCCACAAAAAGGAGATGAGAAGTGTTTACACTTTGTTGCTTTCTGGGTGCCAAATTGTAACCTTGACCTAATCTGTTAAGTAGATGGCTTAATGGGTGAAGGGCAAGACAAAAGAGCAGTGGTGATAAAGAGTTACCCTTGAATATCCCCCTTTGAATTTTTATCCCTGGAATAATAATTTGTCCTTTATCATGGATTAGCTGCCGAGTGGTTTGCCACTCTTTCATGGTCACTGTAATGTAATCAATCAGTGAAGGGTGCATCTTATAGATCTGTAAGCACTTTTATCAATAAATGTCGGATGCTGTCAGATGCTTTTTTGTAGACTATTAATGCCATACTAAGATCCTTCCCCTTTTTATAATTCTCCATTTTGACTTTATTTAACAACAAATGATATTTTGTTCCATATGACTTTCTTTTATTAACGTTTTGTTCTATTGACATGACTGAGTTTTCTTCCAAATGACTATAAACTCGATCTGTATAAATTCCAGTATATAGTTTATACATCATCAGATGGAAAGCTATTGGTCTATAGTTTTTAGGATAGCTTGTAGCTTCACTCTTAAGGAGGAGTATCATTTATCCTGTTGTTAACCATATAAATAGTTAAAAATACCCGAAAAGAGACTCTGCTGATAAATAAACCAAAACGAACCAAAACTCAAACAATATCAGTCCAGGAAGACCTCAACCACTCACTTTATTAATGCCAGTAAGTACAAGTACAACGTTTTCATCAAAAACACCTTGACTTCATCAGACACTTAATGGTTGATAAAAGACAACTTATATACAGCACCCACTTCAATTAAACAATTGAACAGTTAAAATTTAAAAAGACATATAGATAAAACACAAAAAAACTTCCAGTGTTAAAATACAATAAAAACATCCCAAGTAATATTATAAATGTCATAAATCATATATTAGCGTAAAAAATGCATAAAAAATACAAGAATATAAGTAGTAACCTCAATGAATTGTACAATGAACAATAAGCACTTAGAATCATATACAAAGCAGAGTTAATTCAACGAAAATAATTATAATTTCCCTGCCTTTAATTTGAGATATGGAGCTATAGAGATAGTTTCATTTAAACCTGGAGTTTTGTTAGCTTCCAGTAAAATCTGCCAGTACGTCTCCCTATGTTCTAGCTGTATTTCCCAGGGACCTCCCCTGTTGTCACGGGCCCAAGACTCAATCACAAAGAATACAAAAGTGGCTCCAGAACAAACCAAGGTGTGTCTATATAGGGCATTGCTGGAATTCTGTTTTTCCATTTCATAATGGTGTTCATATATTCTCCTTTTAAGGGGTCTCTCGGTTTTGCCTATATAAAATGCTGGACATATTTGACAAATAGCCAGATAAATTACCCCTATGGTGTTACAATTGGAGAATGTAGTAGCCCTGATCAATCTATTTCTGGAGGAAAGAAATACTTTGTCAGTGTGCATAATATGTTTACACTGAGAACAAGAACCGCACCTATATGTGCCCTTACGTGAAATGGAATACCTGATAGTCCTAGGCTCATATTCAAGTATATTCTTGATATTATTGCCCTTTTTGTACACTGTTCTAACTGTTTTACCTTTAAGATTACTCAAATCTGTAATATCCTGAAAGGAGTCCCATTCACGCTCAATAATGTTCCTAATGCACCCAGCATTTGCACTATATTCAGTGATGAAAGCCTTGTTGAACCCAAAGGGGGAATCACCTATTCCACCATTATTTCTGGATATAGCCAATTTACCGGTTCCCAAAATGGGTCGAAATTTGGTTAACCTACCATCCTGTACCTCCTGTTTGACACTAGCTATAAGGTCATCCGGGTATCCCCTTTCCTTAAACATAGCTGCAAGTTTGACACATTCAGTTTGATATTGTGATTCCTCTGAAGTCATGCGGGATACCCGGACAAACTGACCCTTGACGATACCCTTCTTCTGATACCTCATCCTATGCATCCTATGCATTTAAATTCACACTTAATGAAAGGGCATCTATGAAGCCCCTACTGAGGAAACGCCGGAATATTAAGTAGAAAAGCTTAGATAAGCTATCTATAGGTGCTGCTTCATGAAATATATGTGTTTTCATTTTGTATATTATAGGAAGTGCACTTTACTTAGAAAGAACAATACTGCCTGAAGTTAAATGCATAGGATGCGCTTTTAAATTGATAAATTGATTGTGTGATGTGACTGGTCTGAATAATTTGAATTTATATATATTATCTGATCATTAGTTTGTCTGTTAAATTGATCTGAAGAAGCTTTGTAAGCGAAAGCGCTCATCATTGTGAATAAATACGTATTTTTTAATTCAAGGAGACTACCTGTTTTACTTTGTTTCAGTTACTTGTTCATTTTTTATCTTTATTTTGATAACGGAGTGCTTATCTGGTTGGCTGGTGGCTAACTGTTTGTTCCCATTAAATACATATATTATTTTTCATCCATTTACTTTCTTTTTTCTATTGTACTTATCCCTTAAAATTTTCTTTTTTTCTGTCTTTTACCCTTTTACCAATAGAATTCTTTTTTTCTTTTACTACATCCCAATTTATGTCTTCTTCAACACTTATTTCAGAACATTCTTTGATGTTCTCTGTATTATTGTTTATCATCTAATTTTTCTTTTATTTCTACTGCTTCTAAAATTTCTTCTCTTTGTTCATTTTCTTCTCTTTTTCTTTTTCCTTATTCTTATTTTCATTTTTGCAATCCATCTATAAATGTCCAATTTTGTTACATTTATAACATTTAAATTCACAATTTTTGCATTGTATCCAATTTCCCCACAAATATAACATTTTCTTTTGTCGCAGTTACTTATCAAATGTCCTTCTTTTTCACAATAAAACATGGTTTGGGTTGCCCCCAGTATTTTACAACACCTCTATTACTCTCCACATTTATCATGCTTGGTATATGTATATATTTTTTTCTCTTTCTATTTTTAAAATGATATTGCAATCACAGCCACCAGTCAATAAACCCCCTTTGCCATAAACTTCATACAGTTTTCAAATGTCTTTCCAAAGTCCCTTTTTCTACCTCTGTTCAGAATCATACATACATTTTCTTTTTTGTTTACTTGTTAAATGCTTTTATCACAAAAAAAAATCCATAAGTTACAATCTTTCTTTTTTCATATTCTCTAAGAAAATTTTCCATTGGAAAAATGTCTTAAATATAACGTCACAAAATATCTCCTTGTAAAGAAGAATAAATGCTCTTACCTCATGTGCTTTTACACCCAAAGGCTATTAAATTGCCCCATATTTCATACCTGTCACCTTCTTTGTATTATTTACTTAATCCTTGCCATATACTTTCATTTTTCATTTTCTTCTGCCTTCTTTTCTGCTACTCCACTTTTGCGTTCTTTTACTTTCTCAGCATATTTTTTCCATCTCACCACTATTCTTCAGGATTGTCTCTGTCTCCTCTTTTTGTATTTTTGCCTTAATGTCTCCCCAGAAAACATCTCCTTCATTTTCTGGCTCACTCTGCATCACCATTTCTTCAAGTAAATTATCCCACAACCATCCCAAATGGAAGGTTGTAATTATATTGCCATCATTTGCTGACTCATCTCCATCAAACAGATTTCTTTGAAACATCTCCTCAGAATCCTGCACATGTTCTCATATTTGCTTTCTCCTCCATTTCTTTCACAACTCCATCATCTCCTTCTCCCTCCATCCACCTCCCTGTTTCTCTGGGCCATCAGTGCACCTGGAATGGAAAGAGGAAGTGCTCCTGCAAAATGAGTCCTACTCACAACAATGATGAGTTGGGGAAGTTTTTCAGTGCCCTGATTAAATTTATCCTAGTCACTATGAATACTTCTTCATATTTCCCCTGAAAAGAGGCCATTGTCTTAGAGGGACTAATTAAGTCAATAAAGAAATTAATAAGAATAGGTCATTTTAGTAGTTAGCCACTACAGTCCTTCTGGTATATACTTAACTAGTAATGCTCCCTGAATGTGAGGTTTAACATGATGGCAGAATTATGTTAACATTTATTTCTGACATGGTGCCAGAAAAAATGTAATTTCAGGTGAAGTTCTGGCATGGTGTCAGAATAAAAGGCATTTCAGGAAAAATTCTAGAATGATGTGAGAAGAAACATAATTTTATGAGAAATTCTGACGTAGTGGCACAATTAAAAGGATCTGAGACACAACAAGTTTTTAGAGGGTGTTTTTGGTTATACTGTTCTGTAGCTGATGTTTCTTACTTGAATGCATCTTTTTTTGTATGAATATGAGAAACATGAACAAGTAAGCTTTCCAGTGGTAATGCTATCATTTGTAACAGTTGCCTCTCTTTTTCATTTTTTTGACTAACACCTTTTGGGCTTCATATGAATACCAAAGTGATTTTTCAGAGTGGTGACCCTATAAATACCAATATCACTGTAGTTGCTGGAAAAAAAATTCTTAAAAACTGAAAGTCCTGGATTCAATGGCCTGAGATGTATTTTATTGTGAGTGTCCCTAATGCAAACCAGAATGACTCCAATTTGCCATGTTTCTTCATGCAACAGGCAAGGAAGTCTTTAAGGTACTTGACACTTTTCTTTTAAAAGACGAGGAAAGAAAGCAAGAAAAAACATGCAGGATGAACAAGTACCTTGCAACCATATTATATGCCAAAGAAGAAGTCACTTGAAAAGAAACTTTTATTTTTCATGAGGCATCAAGGGATCCGGGAGATTATTAATGCTTTTAGAGTGGGAGGTTATAAATTTGGTAAATTGTTTCACTCTTATAAGCGACACAACAGTTTAGTGCATCACAAATGGCAATTTTAGTAGCAAATCTTTATGAGAAGCTGACATAACATTGGATGAAGATATATGTTACATCAGTGAATTGTTTAATGTGCATCTCAAAAGCATTAAAGATAAAATATATGTATGTAAAATTAAAACTCTGTGTGAAAATAAAGAAAAGAAAAGAAAGCTCAAAATTATAAAAATGATAAATATTAAAGTGCAAACTGTGGCAACTACATGGTAAACAAGATGGCACTCAGTAGCAAATGAGCAGGAAGTAAATGCAGCTGTGTAAAAGCCATGGCATATACATGAAGAGGGGCAATGCAGAGCTAAACATTAAATCTGTAGATTATGTAGAGGCAGTAATCATTTTGCCAACATGTATATAAAATGTAGAATGTCACAACAGCAGAATATTAATGCTGTACAATAAAATGAGCCATCAAAACCTGAAGAGTTTGTTAGTACAACTGAAAGTCAGTCTATTAAAGCATATTAAACACAACGGTAACACATCCAGTAGACAGTGGTAGTGTGAATGAAATTAAGACTATACATTTGTGCCTAAAGGAATTTTGATCAGAAGAACATTGACTAAATGGAAAAGGAGTCATGTTTGAACTAAGCACTGGTGTTTAATGTAATATAAAGGCTGAATCTAATTTAAAATGTTGTTTGAAATGCAGATGTGATGGAGTTAGTTAAACAGTGTGTACAAAAATAAGATATGCATGCTTCTGTTTCACATTGTTGCTTTTCAAATGCAACTAAAACAACCAAATGCATTTGGCAGAGATGATTATGTGGCTTTGGGAAGTATTAAAGGGGTTTTGCTGTTTACATGAAAACAGAAAGACTTATGTTCAGGAGTGAATGATAAAAAATTTCAATGGGTGGCTAAAATGTATACTACAATACTAGCTGGGCTGCGCAGAAACTGTATATGATGTGGTGCTATGATAATATGCAAGAGGACAGTCAGAACTTCTGCAGAGGTAGACCAGTCAAATATCTCACCAGGACAGTTATATACTGTGTATAAGGTGCCAAAAAAGAGAAAAGGGCATGCTCAGAGTATTATGCAGACTAATAATCCATTATAGACAAAGAACAGTGAGAAAAATGTGCCTATAATCAGTACTTCAGTACAAGGACAAACACATAAGTTGTTGATTGTAGAGTCAATGGCAAAGGATGTAAGCGATATGATGACTATGATGATTTTCTTAAATGAATATATTTTTGAAACTTTTCTGTACAATTCTATGTTTTATGAACATTTTCAACTATTTCAATTATATTCAATTTTTTGTGCAAGTTATGTGGAAAGAATATCATAACAACCAGTATCCAGGGGCATTTCCTGTTATTCATGTTCCACAAAGAGTACTTACTACACTTGGTGCTAAACTAAAGTAATAATTAAAAGCAATGGCTTCACTAGACGTAATTGTTAAATAGAGTGAGTCTACTAAATTGGTCAACGGTATAGTAACTGTGGTTAAGCTTGAAAATGTCAAAATGTGTGTTAATTCATACATCTTCAATAACTGGATCAGAATGGAACACCACCCTTTGCAGACTATTGAAGAAGTAGTCGTTGTGACGTCTAATGCCAGTTTAGTTTAGGTGCTTCATGCAAAGCAGGAATTTTGACAAATCTAATTAGATGAACTGCATTTCTGTGTATTCGATATGATTTTATATAGCTATATCTTTCTAAGACTACCTTTTAGGATCTTGTCACCACATGTCATATTCTTCAGTGATGTAGTAAATATAATTAATGTCCTGCAAGATGTCATTAATATTAATGAAGGATGCTCTAGTCTAGGAAGCTTGAATAACATCTGATTAAGCTGAATAATAGATGGAGATGGCAAAGTCTGACACTCAACATAAGTTAAATACTGGAAGAGAATGATTTATACCCAAATGTTGGCAAAGTTAATGCAATTATGAACATGCACACATCTACTGATATGTCTTCCATTATGCAGTTCTTTAGAAAGGTGCAATATCTCTCAAAGTTCATACTTGTTAGAAAGCTGTCATAGTGCTGTCTTAGTTACAAGTTTGCAAACAGATGTCAGTGAATGATGATTAGGAGTTGTCGTACTACAGGCAGGTAGACCTGTTCTTTATTAATCCATAGCATTAAGAGATGCACTTACTTACTGTGTTCACAAAGAAATGCTTACAGTAATAGTGCTTTAATGTAAAAAGTTCCATGGCTATGTGTACTGAAAGCACATTACTATAAAGTCTGACCACATATCTCTACAAAGTATATATAGGAAATCCATTCACACATCCCACAATTACAATGAGTGCTACCACATTGTGTAAATATGATTTTCAAATGTAATGCAAGTGAAAAGGTCTCAAACACATTGTAATACCCTTGGTGAAAAGAGCTGTAACAAGGTAGTGATATGTTAACTGTGTTTTCAAAAGGGAATACATGAAAAGTGCACAAACTGCATTAGAGCTGAATCAAATTAAAACATGCCTGCAAACAATTGTGGAAAAGATAAAAGTAAAAGGTTACATTGTACTTGCCTTTTCAGTAAAATGTAATATGTGAAAGAAAATGTGTAAAATGGATATAACTGTATTTACTACCGTGAAAATGGGTTCTACTATGAAATCATATTATTAAACTCCTTATCTCTATCCGTCATGTTAATACCCTCCCTCCCATCCTTCAAAACCTTTCTGAAAGACTTTATAGCCAAAAGCTGGCTCTGTTCTTGCACAACAACAACATAAACTATATCCCTAAATATGGACTATACCTATTCATACCTTACATCTCATTATTCTCCCTTCTTCACTCTATTCTTTACTTCTATCAATTGCTCTCCCCCTGGCTTTCTCACTAAATATACCATAAGCCTGCTTTTTTCTCACTTTGTATTGCAATTTCTGTTTGCATTGTGCTAATTTACCTTTAATTTCTCTATAAACAGGCTACAATTTCTCTAACTGTTAAATTATTGTCTTACAGCTTCTAGGTTCATAGGTTCATTGGATGATAGTAGAATACTGGCCTGGATGCCCTTATAAGTCTAGCCAAGAATTTTGCCCATGTTCCCACAAAGTCAGCACCTGTTTCCCCTGTCCAGCAGGGACACAGATGGGAACCCAGGGGTGTATTTTCTGTTTCCCATCCAGTCATCCAGGTGCCCCTTAAAGAGGGCTAGTAAGGTACTCTGCTTGACATGGAGAGGTAGTCAATTGCACAGATGGTAGAGTCTTTGGGACACAAATCTATCCCGCCAACAAGTTCTATTAATGTCACAGACCAGGTTGAGGCCTTGCGTGTGGATTGTGTGAGTGGAGTTTGACTTATGGATATGCAGCAACTCTATCAAGGTTGGGTCTGAGATGGCCTTGTATGCCAGACACAGGTCACCTCTGAGCAGTCTGTACAAGGTTGAGTAGAGGGACAGGACATTTAGCCTATCTGTATAAGATAGGTGTTTGAGACCCTGGATTTTCCTGGTCAGGAACCTCTGTGGTCTCTCCAGCTGCTGCATGTGCTTGACAATGTACATGCCGAAGGGGCATTGTACTCGATAATGGGTCTGATAAGGGAGGAGTACAAGGATGTTATGAATTTCTTGTTCCTCGATGAAATACCCTTACTTATGAGATGGACCATGTAGAAAGTTTTTTGTGCAATGGAGGCAACTTGCTGGCCAAAAGTCAAGTTGCTATCAACCCAGGTGCCCAAGTCCCTCACGACTGATTGTGTGCTTAGTACATTGTTGTTATTAATGTGATAATTACTGGGGACACCATTTTCCCCAAAGGGGATAATGATGCATTTCTTAGCATTCAGTTTGAGGCCATGCTTCCAGCAGCAGTCATTAGTTTGGCTAAAGCCCTTTTGCAGGATGTTCACATCACTAGGGAAATTTAAGACAACACCCAGCTTGCAGTCATCTGCAAACTTGGTCTGCCACAGACCACTGGTTTTGATGTGCACCTCAGAAAAGCATATCCCAAACAGTAGAGTCCCCAAGACTGATCCTTGGGGTACACCACTCATTACGGGTATACTACTAGAAGTGGCTTCCCCTATTTTGACTGAGTGAGATCTATCAATGAACCAGTTAACTACCCATCTGGTAAAATACAGGTTGATGCCTAGCTGGGAGTTTTGTCTATTATGCCCAAGTGGGAAAAGGCTTTGGCTAGGTCCAAGTAGGCAGTGTCCACCATCCTCCCCTTGTCCATGGCTTTGGTGACTGTTTTGAAGATGTCGACCACGTTTAACAGGCATGTTTTCCCTTTGACAAAACCAAACTGTGTGAGATCAAGCATTTGGAGATTGCCAATGTCCTTGTTTATAAGGTCCATGATAATGTGTTCCATTGCCTTGCAGATCAGGTTAGTTAGGCTGATGGGCCTATAACTGCCTGGGTCAGTGGATGCTCCATATTTGTGTAGAGGAATGACAGTGGCTGTCCTCCATTCATCTGGGATGAAACGGTGCTCAGGCTTTGGTTGAATAGGGTGCCTAATGGAGCTGAGGCCTCATGCCTGAGTTCATGTAGGACACAGAGAGGGATGTTGTCAGGTCCCATGGAGACTGTATTTTTTGCCTTTGAGAAGGCATTAAAGACCTGCTCCCTGGTGATGAGGGGAGGGAGGCAGGTGCTGGGGATGTCATGGTTTACTGATGGGGGACAGGCGGATGAAGTTTTCACTGAACCTGTCTGCCAGCAGGTTTGCTATATCTACTGCTTTTGTGTATGTGGTGTTCTTGACCACCAGTTCAGAGCAAATTTGGGTGTTATCTTTGAGATTGTGGACATATGTGAAGAAGGCCTTGTGACTGTCCTTAGTGGATGTGGGTAATTTGGACTCAAAGTTAGCCTTTAAGGATTTCACCAGTGACCTTATTTACTTGTTCAGCAAAGGAGAGATTGCTTCCAACTTGGCACATGCTCTTTCTTGGTCCTAAACAGTAATTGTTTTCCTTCTATTATACAGTTTGTTTATTGCTGCTGTCCACCAGACAAGTTTACTTTTCCTTGAGGAAGATGTTTTGGTCCTGTCAGGTATGGCTGAGTCCATACAACTATCTAGGTGCTCATATAGTTTTTTGATGTAGGCTTGGACATTAGTGTTAATTCCAACTGAAGGGATGGTGGCTGTAAAGTTGCTTATACCTGCTCTCAGGAGATTGTAGTCAGCTTTGGAAATTTTTTTTTTGACCCTGGCTAATGTATCTACTGTTAACCACTGTTTTCATATTACGTCCAGTTTGGTATAATTATTTAAACTGTATTTGTTTTTTGCATTATTTTAATGTATAACTATTATTCTTAAAATTGTTTTGTCCTACTTTGGAGCTTTTCTCCCTGGACTTCCACTGAGAATGGGTTCCTATCCTGTCAGACTTTCCTGGTAAACAAATGCCAATAAATAAACACCAACTTCCTGAATGTTCACGTCAAAAGGATGAAAATAAAAATGCCCAAAAGTCAAAAGGGAGAAAAAGTAATTTTTTGAAAGGGAGCAAGTCCTTTCCTGCACCACTTGATGTGGGCACAAGTCCACCATATCCAATGATCTCATATATACCAACTCTATCGTCATACTAACTCAAAAAAGGGAGAAATCTCCCAAAACCCCCAGCACACACTTAGAAACTGAATTGACAAAGATTTCCTATGGGAAACAGCATCCGGCATTATGTCATTTGCCTTTATTTCTGCATAATACACATACTCGATCATGTATCAGGGAACAGTGAGAATACAGTCCAGTTTAAAAACGAAACTAAATTCTCCAAAAATGTCTACATTGATGTGAAGTCTGATGCTTGAAGGTAGTGTCTGGGTTACAAGATGATAATGATCCTGATGATCATCACAGGCAGTGGACGGTGCAAAGGTGCAGCGGGATGGAGATGTGGTGCAGTGGTAGCATTGTCGCCTCACAGCAAGAGGTTCTCCGGTTTGATTCTCAGCTGGAGTATCTTCTGTGCATGCCCTCCCTGCATTCATGTGGGTTTCCTCCAGGTGCTCCGGTTTCCTCCTACAATTCAAAGACATGTGTCTGGAGCATTTCTCCCCAGACCGCCGCTGAAAATTGGTTTCATTCCAAGTCGGATTTTCCCAGTAAACAAATGTTAAATAAATAAAATTAAAATAAATTATGCCTCATTGGCCTTATTTGGACACTTGGAACCCCCAATAGAAGTCTGTAACAGTGGAAATGGATGGGAAGGCACCTTCTAAAATTCAAATTCAAGATACAGAAAATTCTGTTTGAGGATAAATTGAGAAACTGATTGCTTCTTCAAAAAGTTACAGGAGTTACTATTTCACCAGCGGGATGATTATCTTGGATATAGAGCTCAATTTATATTTTACTGCCTGTGATGACACTGATATTATATTTTGGACTTAAAAGCCAGAGTTAAAAGTCAGTTCATTAAGTACATCGAATAGCATCAGCTCAAAGCAGACAGTTTCTAGCTCAGTTGTTAGATTTTTTTCCTGAACACTTTATTTCTGTTTGAATGCTTTATTTTCATTTTCTTGTACGTTCTAAAATTGTTTGCATAGTTATTTAAAAAATGTTTAACTTATTCATTTCAAGTAAAAAATTGTACTTATTTTACTGGTAACTGCAACTATATGGTATCTCCTCTATGAAGGGTGACTACTCAGTATTAAGAATTAAATGTTACCAAGGCTAGATTTGTTTTAATGGTAAATATTGTTTTTTTTTTTTTTTTGCTTTGTTAGTCTTGATTAAGTTGTGGCAGTGTATCATATACTTAGGAAGAGAGAGCATTTGTGATAGAGAATTGCTATCTATCTTTCATTACTGGAGCATATCATGTGAATGTGTCTAGGTAAAATAATTGTGGTCAAGTTTTAATTATTGTTGATAAGACTGTACTGCAAGGTAAAGGGGTCAGTCTTAAACAAGAAAAATCCTTGGAAGACAGCGATTATAACTTGAACTGTAGCTGTACAATGTGAAGCTCCTTGTGTTCATGAGGACCTCACTATTACTCAAAGCAGCAGTGCACATTTACCCTGCATTCTTTAGGCCAGTCGCCCTTTTAATATTAAATCATACTTGTGGTAGGATTTTAAACTCCATATGGGTGATTCCATCCTTTCCTTTTATATCAATATCACTGGTGCACGAGTTTAAAATCATAGCTCCTGTCTGTCATACACTTAGTACAGCATGTCTCTGATAATGCAGAGAGAACTTGCTGGAGATAGATTTGGGAGAACCATAAGTGGTGACATAGCTATCAATCACTGCTGAAAAGATTCAGGAGTTGAAATTCAGATGCTACCAGAGATGAGCTAGAGATTTAACATCTCGCAAATGTTATCATGCCAGAATGGGCAGGTGCTATAAAATAAATACTTTAGTTGAGTATGCCAGGTTTTACATTCTGAGATGAATTGTCATATGAACTTATTTTCAAAGGTGACAAGATCTGTATTCCCAACTAGCTGAAAAGTGAGATGCTAGTAAAACTGCATGGATCTAATTTAGGTATGTCTAACTGCAAGGAAAATGCTAGAGGCATAGTATATTACCTTAATATATGCATGCAAATTTAACATATGTTGCAAGGCAGTAGTCTGTGACATGTCCAGGATTCAAGCAAAAAAAAAAAGAAAGAATTAATTTTTCAAATTAGGTAGTTGTTTACTTATCTATTTCTTTATTTAGTTAGTTTAGTTAGTTAGTCAGTCAGTCAGTCAGTCAGTCAGTTAAGTTAGTTAGTTTAACAAAACAATCTCAGTTTTTGCTTTGCATTGACTACTTCTCAGAATATGTAGAAATGGGTCAGATAAAGGACATTACAGCATATTCTGTAATATTGCACCAAAATCGTGTTTTGCTAGACAGGGTATATCAGAGCATGTTATGTTTGAGAGTAGCCTGCAATTTATATGCCAAGATTGTAAGTCGTTTGCCACAGAATCTAAGTTTGAACCCATTGTGACTAGTCCAAGACACCCACAATCAAATTGTTAAGTCAAAAGAGTGATCTAAACTGCTTCATGCATTTAAAAAAAATAATTTTCATCATTCCAGTTGAACTGTTACCCATCTCTACTAGAAAACAGGATTGTACCTTTACAGTTCATTTGCTGATAGAGAGAAGGATTAGAAAAAAATCTTCCTAAATAAATTTCCACATTAGTTCCACGAAGCAAACAACTGAGACTAGAGATTTTACAGAGTTGTAGCTAGACTAGTAGGTGCCACTCCCAAGTTTGAAGTTGAGGACCAAAACAAGTTCTCTCAGATATCTTTAAGGACAAAAAAAGGAAAAATGGAGAAATAATCTGCAGTATATATACACACATATTGAAGTTTTGCTTGCTCTGTAAAAGTGTTTTGCTCCAATTCACTGTTTCTGAAAAATAAAGATATACTAGACAAATAGCTATTAGGCATCTCCATAATCAATGCGTGTCACACTGTGTCAAACACCTTTGCTAAACTTCAGCAGACAGCAATACCAGCTCCTTTCTGCAGTCTCTACCCCTCAAATGCTGACTGACTTCCATTTAAGCAGGTGTGATTCACAGAATTACTGACAGAAATCCCAGATGCAAGCTATTGTAGTTGCTCATCACACTCAGCAAGGTCTTTTTTTTTTCCTTTTTGTTTTCCACCAGATCTCAACTATGGCTCTCATCCTACACCTGACTCACCCATTTGTTCCTTCACTGGGGCAGAAGCCCTCCATCTCATCCAATACCCAGAAGAAGCAAGATTTAGGTGTTAGGGAGCACTCAGGTCTGCATATCATGCATGTCCTTAGTTAAGAGCATGCAGAATAGAAACATAGGTCATGAAAATGGCTGTGAGCGAAGCACTATGAAGCAACTATGGTATTTCTGTACAAACTAAGGAATAATAACATCAGTGTATGCAAAATGTAACAAAAGCATCAATGGGTCATGAGGGTCACAAAAGTAGAAACCCATAGCTTATGGCAAGAATCCCAAGTGGTTAGCAGTTAAACAATAGCCTATGGCTCATCTGTGCTAGAATACATCCTTCTAAGACTGTGATTCTAGTTTATAGTGTGCTAAAAATAGGGACCATAGTCCAAGAGGTACTTTTCAAAATACTTGGAGTTGAAATGCTTCTAAAATATTCTGCAGATTCTGTGACAACTCAGCCTTTTAAGTGACCTTGTCATGTTTATTTGCACTTGTCATAACAGAAGGAAATACTGTGGATCAACTATTTTATAAGGTCTGATTTACCTCTGGTGGGTCTTTTTCTCATTTTTGTAGGATACATACAGCAGATCAGTTTTCCTAGCAGACTGACTCTTTCTAGTATCGTATCTCAGTTGCCCGCAAAAACCTATAGTGTGCAGGAAGTATTCCTTTTTCTTCTTATATTTAGAAAGTAGTTAACCTAATTAATTGACTGAGGGTAACAGCAACAAGTATTTTGGGAAAAAAAGAGGAGAATTATGTGCCACTAATAACCTGCAACACCTCCATGATATAACCCAAAAATCATTCTCAGATACCGAGCGATGGCTCTTTAACCATCAGATCATACTCAACCCCAATAAAACAAAACTCATGATCTTCCAACTTACAAGATCCCCACCCCCAGCACCGTCTACATTACAGCTAGGATCAATACTAAAATTAATGCTGATTGACAAACAAAACTACTAGGTGTAATAATAGACAACAATCTAAGATTTGACCTATATATAGCACAAACAATTAAGAAAGTTCACAAAAAATAGGTACTGTTTACAGAAATAAAAATTATCTAACTAATGCCTCTAGGGTTGCCATTGCTAGAACCCATCTTCTATCAGTATATATATATATATATATATATATATATATATATATATATATATATATATATATATATATATAAAAAAAGGGAATGTAGCACAGAGCACCAAAATAAAGTAAACGTACTTTATTCAAAACGTTTTCGCCACTGTTAAGTAGCAGTAGCTTCCTCAGACAATTGAAAATAAAGCAAATTACTGCTTTATAGCCCCACAACACAGCATTAGTGACATCACATCCTTTACAAATGAAGCTTATTGTTGTATTCATTTAAAGGACCCGCCAGGAAAAAAACAAGTACCTGGCATTATACACTTTTAAATACAACTGTCAATAACAATACCAAAAAAAAATAATAAAACAACATCAATTAAATGTTGACAAGTAATATAGTTGTGATGTGGAGTTACACCATAGTTAGATATCAAAAAGTATCAAAAATATATGTGCATATAATCCACCACATATTAAATAATACCATTAATTCAGCCAAACCTAACTACAACAGCAGGTCTTAACATAATAATGTTTAGTCCATCATATCTAAGAAGATTTTTTATAAAAAATGTTTCACAATATTTTAAAAAATTTTATTTAAAAACACATTAAAATTAATGAATTTCTCTAAGCATAGGCAGTGAATTATTTGAATTCTAATCATACACCTGAAAATGGAAACTAAAATGTTTCCATCAACTAAAGACTTTACATCAAGGCCTAAGGTAACTTTTAAGTTTTAAAATTACCGATATATTACATGCTTCGTTTAAGCCTGGTGGAGCAAAGGCATTCAATAACAGTTGCCACTCCAACTCTTTAATTTCAAGAAGTAAGGGTTGTGGACCACCTCTTATTCCTAAGTGTACCAAATCAATGCCCATGAAGCAGAAGCTGTGCCCAGGATTATCAAAGACATGTTTAGAAAGGGCATTGTCAACTTTCTGCTTTTTTATGGCATAATCATGTTGGTAAACCCTGTCACGTAGTCTACGGTCAGTTTTACCAACATAATATGCCTTGCAGCGATGTACACTACAGATCTTGTCTCACAGGAGATTCTATATTTTATATAATATTTTACATCTCCAATGGTGAAAGAATTCCCTGCCTTAATTAATCTGCATTGGTTGCATGTGCCACAACTAAAAGTGCCCGTTTGTCTAGATGTAATATTTTGTGTATCCGAAGTTTGTAATAGGTCCTTAAGGTTTTTCCCCCTTTTATACACAAATAAAGGGTAGGTACCCAAAGCTTCAAGTAGAAATGCATTATTTGAAATGAATTGCCAGTTTTTTCTAATAATGGAACACACTGACCTAGCATGGTTTCCGTATGTAAAAATAAACCTGGAATTGTCTGAGGAAGCTACTGCTACTTAACAGTGGCGAAAACGTTTTGAATAAAGTACGTTTACTTTATTTTGGTGCTCTGTGCTACATTCCCTTTTTTTGTGCGTTTACCAGTTTGTTTATTCTTTTCTGTTGTATATATATATATATATATATATATAATATATATATATAGATATGTGTGTGTGTGTGTGTGTGTGTGTGTGTGTGTGTGTGTGTGTGTGTGTGTGTGTGTGTGTGTGTGTGTGTGTGTGTGTGTGTGTATGTATATATATATATATATATATATATATATATATATATATATATATATATATATATATATATATATATATATATATATATATATATATATATATATATATATATATATATATACATACACACACACACGCATATATATATATATATATATATATATTAAGTTAGGTGGGATTCACACGTCTCTTTCATGGTATGAATCGTCTTAAGCCACATATGCCATCATTTCTGCAATACAACGATATTGATGGTGTTACAGTATGATACATGACTGCTCCACTTCACCTATTTTTACATAGAGACAAATCCACATAAGATGCTTATTTTAAGCAATGAAATAGCAAGGATGCCTTACAGCTATATAGGCAAATGAGTTTAAGTAATCTTACTTTGTCCAAGGAGATTTTTTTTATTGTTTTTATTTATTTTCAATACAATGCTTCCTAATGACTCATCTTTTAACTTCATTTAAGATGTGAAGAATCCCTAAGGAAATGAATCCTAACTTGGAGTTAGTATCCTTGCCTCCAAACTGGGAGACTTAGTGACAGAAATCAGCCTTGTTACTTCGATAAGAATGTATACTAAAGAAAGACTGAATGCTGGGTGAAAACTGAGCTGCAAAAAAAGTGAAAGACATGGTTGTCTTGAACAAGTTGAAGCAATTGATCTTCTTTCGGCTTTCCCCAGTTAGGGGTTGCCACAGTGGAACTGCGGTCCGCTAATGACTGGCAGTAGATTTTTACAGTGCCAAGGAGCCAGCTCAATGCCCAACCTTCAACGAAGGCACGCCCATTCACGCATGTCTTTCGAATGCCACTCGACCGCAGGGAGAACACGCAGACTCCACACAGAAGGCGCTCCAGCCAAGAATCGAACAGGAGAACCTCTTGCTGTGAGGCGACAAAGCTACCGCTGCACCAATACAGTGTCAATTTAGCTTTTTCTGACTTTATTTTAAGTAGTGATATATGAATGAATGGGACAGGGCAGAAGGGATACATTAGTTCTTGAATCAATGGAGATGAAAAACCATTGCTCGCCCAAACCTTTGAATGGAAAATGTATTGACTAAAATTTTTTGCACCTGTGCACCATGAGGATTAGCAAAAAGATTCACTCTTGGCATAACCTATAAAACAATATTATCTTGAAACTTGAAATGTGAAGTTGCCACTTATCTTAAAGACATGTCTGCTCAGGACTTGAAACAGGAAATTCTGTTCACTGTTTGGGGAAACAGGAAATGCAAGCTTTGTGTATTGCCCATCACCTAAACTGCATTACTTCCTAACATAGTTAGCAGGCTATGGTGTCTCTCTGTTTGATGAGATACCATATGACTGTTGTGTTATGTATGTTGATCTGAACCACTCCTGAACTAAAACTAGTTTGAAGAGCTTCAAGAGCTCTGGCTGTTGTTCCATCTCTGGTGTTGACTGGTAAGATCAGGGAAGGATTATCGACTTGAACTCCACATGTATAATCCAAAGCATCCATTGTCAGAAAATGAACGTAGTTGAAGACAGGCATGGCATTGCTTTTGAGACGTTCTGCAGATTCTCCTCACCATAAGAATTATTTTTCAGATAAAGAAAGCTCGGGGATATAGTCTCCAATGAATCTATGGACTGGTTCCAGGCATTCCTCACCAACGACTGTAGTTCAGTCTTATGAAGTCTAGCATGTGGAATGATTAAAATAAATGAACACAAGTAGTCAAGAGGTCTGAAGATTTGTCTTACCATTACTGTTTTTAGAAAATCTGTGTGCATATCAGGAGAATATTTCCCTGATCCTGTCTTGTGGAAGTTAAGTCTTTTGCCAAGCATGAGTCCAGAGCTACATACAAAACATTATTCTCTAAATACCACCCCTACTCTGATGCAAGAGTATGCCTATTAGCCATAGGTAGCAGGGAAGAATGTCATAAGCTGAGGCAAAAAAACAAAGAATCATCCAAAAAGGGAAAATATTTATGGCTAAGGTTCTTAAGTGAGCAAAGACTGGAGCTAATCACTTTGTGAACACCATATGAGCTGTGATATCTTAATACTGTACCTAGAAGGAGATGAAAACCATCGCCATCTCTTCCTGATTCAAAGATTTATGAGAAATAACATAATGGTAAACTAGAAGAGAAAATTTGTTACTGGAATAACAGTACGCCTCCTATGAGATGGTCTGATTGGAATGCATTACAAAACGTTTTCATATCCAGAAAGACCATAAAGGAATTTTACATCAGAAGGAGCAGATCAGTCTTGAAAGTACCCTTCATTTATAGATTTTTTTTTTAATGTTTCGTACACTCAGTATATTTGGAAGCCATCAGAGGAATCACTAATATCTCTGTATGCTTGCATTCATGTTTGCTGCTAATGCAATGATTGTGCAATATATAAATAATTCTGATATAAGCAATTCCTGTTAGGATAATGCACACCTGTATAGCTATCAGAGAGAATACGTGAAACACCAGTCAAGATTCAACATAGGTGAAAACATCACAATGACCACCCCAATGTGTGGATATGAATTGAACATGTGTGGTAGCCCATCATGGTAGAAGAGTTGTCCTACAGTGCACCTACATGCCAGTGATGCCACAGTACATAAAGGTGCACATAAACATTAACATATGACATGCAGATGTGTAACACATAGCCAAATGATATGCGGAGGATGGAAATCATGACCCTAGTACTATGGAATGGCATGTCTGAAAAAGTTTTCATATAAAAACACAGGACATGTACAGCTGAGTAAAACCATGAGACATGCATATCTCCCTAACACAAAATGGATAGCAAGTGCAATATAAAAGATACTGCAAGGTGTATGCAGCAAGAGGAAGAGGTTTGACACTTATGACATTAGTACATGTAATGGGGTGTAAGGTTAACACATTGCGTGCAATTGACACAAACAATATAGTCATGTGCAACAGGAAAACTGTAAGTCATATCGGTACACACAAAAATATGTGGACTAGCATATAACCATATGTACTGTCATGCAAACCTATGACAAGAATTGGCTCACTCACAAAGAATTTAACTCTGATTGACTGCCAAAATCACAGTCGGGATTACACATCTATAGCACACCACAAAGGGGAGTAAGACTCAGTTATATGACTAAATAATATTAGTCCTTTGAGGGGTGTTGTTTCAGGGATACAAATGTACAGTCATAAAGAACACTGCAGGCATACTATACAGAATTAGCACAGTAGATGAATGTAAACAGTTGGTACTTTCACCAAAGGTGTATACAATACAGAAAATAAGCTGAAGGCATAATACAGTGGTATCATGCCATAAAAAGAAGGCTGAGAACTACCGTGATACATTGCAAGTGATATCACATATGAGAGGGTAAGAACATGACAAAATAATTATATCACATGTCAACATGCCATAAAGCACTGAGACATGCTGCTCACAGGGGCACAACCTAAGCTAAGTGGCAGAAATACATTAGTGCTGGACAATACATGGGACATGAAGGAGCAATGAACAATAGTCACATGGGCATATTGCACATGGGAGTCACTGGCACACCTATGTCAAAATACTGTAGGTTCTCTGCTGTTGCAAATATGCAAAAAGTATACACAATGCCAGCATGGCATCAAAAACAAATTCAAAATAGACAACTATGTCACCCATGTGCAGATACTATCACAGGAGAATGGCATCACAGTTGGACACATGGGGAATGTCAACCATGTTAGCAGGTGTAATCAGCTACGTATTTAATATGCCATCACCTGTTAATGTGGTCTTGTGAGTGCTGTCAGTATGACAACTGTGTGGTCAGTGGCAGACTGCAGTCTGCATTGCACTTAGCTGTCATATACAAGGTCAATAACGAATGGTGAGCGTGGCAAACAACATAAAAAACAATTCCTTTTATTGAATGAAGCGCTTTTCATCCGATCCAGTACATGAACTTCTTCAGATCCAATAACAAAAGTGCTTGTTACTTTTTAAATAAGCAAAAAGATACATCAGCTGATGCTTCAAAATTTAAAGTGCCAAACCTTATTAAAATACTTCATATTAGGAAACTTTTTATATAATAAAATAGTTCTATTATTAATAAATTTAACAAATGTAGTTCCAATTAAAAAAAAGACTAATATTAAGCTAGTTAAAAATATATATACTATTGACAGCTTATACAAATCAAAACATTCTAATTAGCAGCAGCAGATGTCAGACTATTTTACACTCAGCACCGTCTAGTAGTAAATCACCTTATCTACCTCCAATTCCTGAAAACAAGATACCAATACAACATATTAGATCGTACAAATTGTTAAAACAGTCTATCTACAAAGACTTCTCAACTTTAAAATAGGAATAATGGAGCACATATCATTCAGACCCGGAAAATTATATGCATATAGCCGGATCTGCCATAATAATTCTAACCTCTCCAATTCTATTTCTATTGGTCCTCCTCTCGCATTTGGAACCAACTGATCCAAAATCCAAAATTTAAATGCATGGCTGGGATATTCTAGGATATGCTTAGCCAATGCATTTTCTTGTTTAAGTTTACCTATGCTATAAACATACTCATATATTCTTTCTTTTAATTTACGAATTGTCTTGCCTACATAAAAACATGGGCAATACTGACATTTAGCTAGGTAAACCACCATTTTGGAAATACAATTATATTTTCCTTTACTTGTCAGATCTAAGTTATTTATGGTTACACAATTTCTCACTAGAATATATTTACAGTATGAACAAGATCCACAATTATACATTCCTTTCAAATAGATTTTAAAAATTTTATCTCTCCTTACTATACATTTACATACAATATTTTTTTATGAAATAGAAGTCAATGTTAAAAGTAAGGATGAGGCTGTGCCCTAAGCGTGAGGTATCTTTATCTAGAGTGGTATCCAAAGGAACATCCATTACTTCCGAAGTCTAATTCTCATGTGTATTTGTTAATACCACATGGGTTACTTCCTTTATTACACTATTCACAATAGGTTTATAAATACCTCTAAATCTGTCTGTAGTGAAAGGACAATTAGTGAGGGCGGCACAAATGATTTCAAGGGAAGATGACTTTGATGATGAACATATCCAAATACATTCTTTGATAACATCATAGATGAGGTAAACGGAAAAAGATTTAGAGGTATTTATAAACCTATTGTTTGTATATACAAAATAAAATATTATTTACAAAATATTTACATATTTGCAAATATTTATAAATGTACAGATGTGTAGATATACACATCTGTTGACACATATTCATAACCTCCTTTACAATCATGCTAAATGTTCATCCCTATTAGACCCCTACTCCTTTTTCCATAACCACCATTTGATTTTTCTTACTACTGTTGTTAAAATCCATTTACCATTAAACATTATTTATTTTATTCTTTCATTACATATATCCCATACAACATAAAATATTTTTTATCTATTATTTTAACATATTCATTATTTCTATTCTTATAATGTCATATTTAATCAAATCCATGTTTGTTATTCACCTCTTTTATATATTAAAAAAAATCTTCTTTACATAATTTTCCCCATAACTTTTTTACTCTTTTACATTTCAAAATCACATGTTCCATAGCTTCTTTTTCTTGACAATATAAACATATTCTATCACTTTTCTTTTTATATGGCATATTTCCTTTTGCTGGCAATTTATCTATTACCAGTCTCCAGAAAAAAGTTTGACATTCCACTTCTTTCTTTCTTTTGCTTCTTATTTTTATAGATGTCATTTTTCATATGTTAGATTTTCTCGTGGTTTTACATAGCAATGTTATCATTACATTCTTATACCATTCTTTTCTATCTTTTTCTATATCATCATTTTTTATTTTCCGCAAAAATGTTTTTTCTTGGTAACATTTTATTTCTTCATTTATACACTCCTTTTCTCTTTTACCATACCCCAAAATATATCATATTTATATTTATACAATTTTACTACTAATCTTTCATCTTTTCCATTTATCCACTTTAACATTTTGTACAAATTTAATGAAGCAGCATATACCATTGGGTTAATTAACCCTAAATCCCCTTCTTTTTATTTACATACAAAACTCTTCTTTTTTCTGGGTTTAATTTAGAACCTCATATAAATTTTAAAAATCTGTATTAATTCCTTTTCAAACAATGTTCACAGCATAAATACACTTGCTAAGTGTGCTATTTTCCCCATCAGTAATGACTTTATCAAATATATCTTTTTTCTGAATGATAATTTATACGTTCTCCAGAAAATGTTTATTTTATTTCTTCTGTTTTTTCCCATTGAATTCTACTTATGTATTTATTCCCACATGTTATGTCTAACACAGAAATTTCATTTGTTGTAAAATATATACCTCCTATCTTAACTACATCACATAAACCTTTACTTTTCTCTTTACTTAAAGCCATCTCAATCACTGCTAGACACTCAGTTGTTCATGTTATTACTTCTTTCATCCAAATTATGTTTTTTACAATTATTATAATGTCATTTGCATATGTTAACAGAACTGGAATTCTTAACCCTTCAGATGTTATATACCCACCTCCTTCATTTTGTAATTTGTTTCACATGCTATCATATTCTTAACTAATTCAAAGACTATACAACTCATTGGACATCCCTGTCTTACACCACTCTTCATATGTACTCTTGGCTTTACCAGCCATTTACAAATATTTTACTTTATTATTATTATAAGTTGGCAAGCATAATTTCCTAACTTTCTCACTTATATTATATTCTTTCATTATCACCCATAAGATTTAATGGCCAATTGTGTCAAATGATTTATTAAGATCTCCTATCACGATTTTCGCTTCTTCTTTTCTAGTCATAATATTATCCACAATGTCTCAAACTATCATTAATCATTCTTGACAGCCCTTCCCTTTATGCTATATATACATTCTTCCATAATATTTTCCATTTTAGTTTCAAATCTCTTTTGTATTATTTTCATAAAGCTCTTATAATCATTATTATTCAAAACTATCAGTCTCCAGCTTTTTAATTGTCTTCTATCTACCTACATAATTATTTATACATAAAACCTTCATTTAACCATTCATTCAAAATCTTTAACAATATTCTCTTTTTTGTCAGTCCCTTAATTTTTTATACATTTCATACCCTATTCCACCTGGTCCTGCAGCTGAATCTATATTTGCTTGTCCTGATACTTTATCTAACTCATTTAAAGAAATCATCTTTCCCAACTCTTTATCCTCTTTTTCTGTTAACTTTTTTACTTTCCATGTTTTTTTACTACCTTTTTTCTTTAAAATTTTCTTCTAGATATTGTACTACACTGTTCAAAATCTTTTCCCAAGTTATTTCTATTTTTCCTTTTACATTTTTATTTCTGTCATTAGACTACCATCTTCCTTTACTAATCTGCTTAAGTAACTTGATACTTCTTTTTCTACTTGTAAAAATATATTTGCTTATATAACAGTTCTTGTATTTTTCTTTATTTATTTCAAATAATTCTTTTTCTTTGTCAAAGTACTTTATATCATTAAGTTCTAAATCTCTTAATGTATAATTGTATATTCTTTTATATTTTGTTTTCTCTATTTTTCACATATATTGCCACTGTAAACATTTTTTTATGTTTTTCCTTAAATACCATCCATCATTCAGACCAATTTTTATAAAAATGTTCTCATATTAATATGATCTTTCCATAACTTTATTACTAATCTCTTTTCTTCTTCATTCCATGCTTTCTTGTTTACCCTTTTTGTTCCTTTGCCTATTTTATATATTCCTTGTTTTCCTTTGTCTCAAGTCATATTGCAAGATGATCATGTTGCATCTACCTCCCCTTTTCCAATCGCTAAACCTTCTGATATAAAATAATTTGCTTCAGTTCTTTATCTACCCATTTTTTAAGTCCATGAATTTTTGTCCCAATGTTTTAACTTATCACAGCTTATACTTCTAACATGTTTCTTATATAATTTCCTTTCTATTTATGCTTAGCTCTTAAATCACAGTTAAAGTCTCCTGTTATTATAGTACTCATATTTATAACTACATAGTCTAAAATCCAATTAAATAAGCTTTCCCTTTCTTTACAAGTAGTATAAGCATATAATGTTATAATTCTTTATACTTGTTCTTTCTATTTTACCATTTTAAATATACAATGGTTAATCTTGCCATTTTTGCTAAAGCTACATCTGATATCTTTACTATATTTCTACAGAATACAACTATTCCAGAACATCTTTCAGTTCCCAAATTACAAATTATATTTCCTTCCCATAGTATCTCTGTTTGCAATATTTCTTAATTTTCTAAGAATCTTGTGTCTTCTAATATAATTACATTTACATCACATGTATTATACCACTCCAAAATCCCTATTCTTCTTACTATATTCTTAATACTATTTACATTTACAGATAGCACTCTAAGATTTCCCTTTTTCTACTAGGCTAGCTTCCTTAATAGGTCATTCTATGCTTATCCAATTTCTCTCCTAAAGTTGAGAAGCAAACACTGGACCTTGTGCTTGTGAGTCAAGCACCTTAATTATTATACCAACCATCAGTCATTACTTGTATATATTATTTTTCATCTATGTCCTTTCTTTTTTCTTTTGAACTTATCCCTTTAAAATTTATTTTTCTTTTACCATTTTATCAATAGGATTATTTTTTCTTTTACTACGTCCCAATTTATGTCTTCTTCATCACTTGTTTTCAAAACCTTAATCTATGTCCTCTTTAATATTTTTATGTGTTTTTCTTCTATTTCTACTACTTCTGAAATTTCTTCTCTTTGTTCATTTTCTTTTTTCTTTTTCTTTCTACTTACTTTTATTTTCATTTTTGCAATCCATCCATAAAAGTCCAATCTTGTTATATTTATAACATTTCAATACACATTTTGCATTATGTCCCATTTCTCCACAAATATAACATTTTCTTTTGTCACAGTTACTTAACAAAACTCTTTGTTTTCCACAAAAAAAAACATGTTATTGATTGTCCCCAGTACTTCCCAACACCCCCATTCCTCTCCACATTTATCATGCTTGGTATAAGTATATATTTTTCTCTTTCTATCTTTAACACAATATTGCAGTCCCAGCCACCAGTGCATAAACCCCTTCTGTCATAAAATTTTCCAATGTCCAGTATTTCTTTATATAAAGTTTTCAAATGTCCTTTCAATGTCTCTCATCCTTTCCCTGTTCAAAACTATACATGAATTTTCTTTTTTATTTCCCTGTTAAATGCTCTTATCTCATAAAAATTCCATGGGTTACAGTTTTTCTTTTTTTCATATTCTCCAAGATTTTTTTCCATTAAAGAAAAATGTCTAAAATATAATGTCACAAAATGTCTCTTTGTTAATAAGAATAAATACTTTTCCCTCATGTGCTTTTATACCCAAAGGAGCTATTAAATTGCCCCATATATCATACTTCTTTACTTTGAATCCTTATCACACACTTCTGTTTTTCATTTTCTTCTGCCTTCTTTTCTGCTACTCCACTTTTACCTTCTTTTACTTTCTCCTCTGGAAAGATGCTACTTGCCTAGTGGGACTAAGTGAGTCAGCAAAGGATAAATAAATAAATAAATAAAATATGGGTAAAGGTGCACAAATAAGTGCATATAAGTGAAATAAAATCTAAGCAATACACCATGATGGCAACATTACATAAGTGGAACATATATTTATTTTATTTATTGACATTTGTTTACTCGGGACTGGGTAATAAATATTCATTTTCACTGGAAACCCGGGAAAAAAAACTCCAGAAAGTTAAATAACATCAAATAAAACAGTAGTATAGTTGCAATTAAAAAGCATATATACATAAAATCTGACTGTGGAATACATAGGATACAATAAAGCATGAGGAAACACCAGTGATGTAATAATAAAAGAAAAAATATAATTAAATATGACAATCAGTATATACAAAATTATTAGCAGTATAGTCTACTATTCTAGGAAATGATCCAAAAAAGATGCTACAAGTCCCAGTCAGTCATGGGGAGCGGGCAAGTGTTAAAAGGCTATAGATAGATAGTATGAATAAATGTTAGTAAGAATGCAAAGTATTTATTGATTTAGATCATACAGGAAAGGCTGATGGGTATAGCCATGAGTTAGTGAGAAATTATTTGAAAGAGGACTTAAGTACATGGAGACCTGATAAAGTTCTGAATGAGTTTGTGATAGAGTTCCATAGTTTGGCTATGCAGTGTGAGTACAGACTTTGTCCCATACTTTTTTTTTTGGTTTATAAATTTCAAGAAGATTTTTGTCTTGAGAGTGCAAAAAGCAATTTGGGAGATAGTGATGAAGTACTGAGAAGACAGAAGGGCATGTAGAGGGGCTGTATAGTATTTTATGGGTTAGAAGAAGTTGTGTATGGGGTAGTCAACGTGGGAGTTCTAATCAGAAAAAGCTCCCGAATGAAGACAAACTTTAAAACAAAAGAAGAGTTGGCTGGACCAAGGAACCAACTGCTTAGATAACTATAAACCAAATGTATTCATTAAAAGTAAGCACTTTCATCCTAGACCATTCAATGAACTTCATCAGACATTACAACAGTGTACAGTACTGATTTAAATATCCCACTCGCAAATCAGCTGTTTGCATACCATAACTGTAAATCCCTCCCACTTTTTTGTTAAAAGCCAACAGTACATTTAAGTCAACAGCTATGGCCATCCAAAATAAATATGATTAAATACAATTGAACTATCTGTCCACCTTTTAAAACAGATATTAAAGATGTTTTATAATAACATTATAGACATTTGAAAACATTTAAAAAACATTTAAGAAAACAACGTACTGGCATCATAAAGTCACATCCATACCAATACAAGAACAACCATGAAGTGTATCCCACATTGGTTGATCAACAATAAAATAATTTCCAAAACATTTTGCCTACAAATCCTTGTCATTTCTAAAATGACCTATTACTAGAATTTGTAGTGGTGCAAAAGAATGCATAAAGAATGTATGCATAAAAGGAAAATGTATTTATATGTTCAAACCTCATTTTATAAGGCCATCCAATAAAATTCATTTTCATTTAGTTAAGGGTCTTAATACTAACAAACAATTAATGGAACAATATTCATTTATTCCTGGCCAAGTCTAAGCATTTAAAATAATTTTCCAGAAAAGTTCCCTTTTCCCAAGTTGTATTGTCCATGGTCCCCCCACCCCTGTCCTTGTCTGACTATTTCTATCACATTGTATCTGAAGAAATTATTTTCGTTAACTAGAACATGTGTAGCCAGTGCACTATAAGTGTTCCCCTTCTTAATACTATACGCATGCTCGTATATTCTCTCCTTCAATTTACATTTCATCTTGCCTATGTAAAAATATGGGCAAGACTGATACAAGGCTAAATAAACTACACCCCTGTTGTTACAATCAAATATACCCCTCAATCTATATTGTGACCCTCTAAGTATAAAACCTTCTCCTACTCATATGTACTTACATTATGGGTAAAATCTAGATTTTCTCATTCTAGGAGGTTTTACCTTGTTTACATTTCTATCACTTGATTTCTCCAAAATGTCTTTAATCGTTCTACCTATCCTAAATGTAACATTTGGTGTAACCTCAATTTTTTTTCTCTAATGGAAACATCTTCTTCCAACACAACCCAGTTTTTCTTTAAAACCCACCTTAATCATCTATGATCACTGCTATATATAGTTATCACATCTGCAGCATAAATGTCAATTTTTATCCAGTTACCTATCATGTCACAATGTATGTTCTGAGGCCTATTATCAAGTAGAATGTTTGTGTTTGTTTTCCCCTTCAAAATGGGTACATAAAATCCTGTCACGTTCTTATTTTGCACTTCATTCAACAGTTCATCCAACAAGGCCCATGCGTAACCTCTTTTGATAAACATTTCTTTCATAGTCCTACATTCCTCAAATAAATCACCATCCAGGGACACCATTCTGGCCACTCTGACTAACTGACCCTTCACCACGGATCTTTTCTGGTGGTAAGGGGGGAGCTGTCAAAATGAAGGAATGTATTTGAGTATGTTTTCTTCCTATAGATTTTAAAGGTATAAACTTGAGCCTTCTTATCTTTTTCGCTTAACATGTCCAAGTACGCTATTCGTTCCATGCTCATTTCATGTGTGAATACTAAAAAATCTGTTGTAATATTTATGTAGTCAATAATGGTATTAACATTATCAACCCCATTTTTTCACAATATACAAATATCATCCAAAAAGTGTACATAAAGTCTAATTTTGTCATTAATTGATGTATTATTAAAGATATATCTGTGTTCCCAATGAGCCATTACTATATTTGTAAATGTCCCTCCACATGGGGACCCCATTGCAACCCCCTTTTTTGCAAATAATAGTTACCCCCAAAGTACAAAAAAATTGTCACTCAAGTTTATATCCATCAGGTCCTCATACAAATCAATGTCCTCTTGTCATAGAGAAATTCTGTTATGCATTGAAGCCTGATTTCCTGGGGTATGACACTGTATAGGTCCTTTATTTCTATAGTCAAGAATATGTCACCTGCATTAAATAGTAGGTCGTTAATCATACCTAAAAAAAAAATCAAGAATCTTTACAGATCTGTTTTCATTAGATAGAATCTCTTTAACCTAGAGTCCAAAAACTTGGTGCAGTGGTATGTGATGGAATTTCTCCCATCCATTATCTGGTGCATAGGGGGTCCATCAAATTCTTGTGGATTTTCAGGATTCCAAATATAATTGGGGTAATTGGGGCTGCCATATGCAAATAATTGTACACATCAACATTAAACCTGTTCTCAATGAACAAGTCTACAGCAGAAACAACTTTCCTATATGCACCATTCATTTCACTTTTCGAAACAAATTCGTAAGTGTCCGTCCCAAAATCCTCGACATTTTATTATTGCACTGGTGAATGCCCATTACCACCAATCTACCCCACTTATCTGGCTTCATTATTCAAATGTACTGTTGCCCAAGATAGTCCAATAAATCCTGTTCTTCCCTGTTCAAATTATGGTATCTGCTTCTGTTTTTCTTAATCACAAACCAATCCCTGATGTATAATTCACATACCCTCTCATATAAGGCCAGCAATGGATACAGGGATGGGTTGAAAATACTAAGTATGGAAAAATAGTTTGAAATTAACTTCCTTAGATATAACTAAATCGAACAAGGTGATGGCTAGATCTGCTTGTCTAGAAGCTACAAGTTAGCTGAGTTGTATCAAAAGTGAGGTGCCACTTTTTCTTTTGTCTCACCCTTGATCTCCTCACCAATTTCCCTTGTCATGGGTTCACTCAGTTCCTCCAGTTGTGTCTCATCCAGTTGTAGTTGGGGGTTGGTAGAGAGTTCCTCACTCTCCATTGGTTCCCTCTTGAAGGTGTGTAAAAAACCTGACCGTGCAGTTGGTTCTGGCAGCCTTGCCTCTGCTCTGTCCCCTTGATCTTTTCCGCCCTTTGTAAAGGAAGGAAATCATTGTGGTTCTGTCCTCTCCCATTTTCAATGGCCACATAGGATGTACTAGTCTGTGTGATATTCACATGAGAGCTAGGGTCCTGATTCCTTGTAGTCTCATTAACTCTGTTTGAACTGTGTGGATTCCAATATTTATCCCCCATGTTTGTGATCTAGGGGGATGGGAGTATGCTGTCTCATTAGCATACTCAGCTCTATCTCTCTCTAGTTTTCTCATTTTTCTTTGCTTTAGACTTTCCAAATGCCTGTTGATATTATTGAATATTCTTAAATGTTCATATTTGTACCTCTCGTGCATTTCATCTTGTTTAATTTAGTTGTCTAGTATACTTAATTCTTGTGCCAGGGTTTCTGTTTGTCTATTATTATGTTTCATGATCACTTCTAAATATTTGGAGCCTTACTTGTCAAATAGCTGCAAAAGTTCTATATGTAAAGGGGAATTCAGTTCCACACTTGTGGGGTGTCACCAAACATGTAACCCTTTAGGGATTAACTTGTTCTTAATACACTCTAAAAAAATAGCTATTTTCCAGGTTGTAGTTTCTTATATTTTAACAGTTTCTAATCAAATTCTATCAACTTACTGTTAAAAGAATTAAAGAATTAGTCTCACCTCCATCTCCTTACTCTTGACTCTGAAAAGGAAACCCTTTGGTCAACCAGTCATTCTGCACTGAACCTCGCGTTGATTAGGGTGGAAGTCAATAGTTATTTGGTTATTCACTCCATATCACATTCCCATAGGATTTCCATAATTCGATGGTGTAGCAGGAATACCCTCTCCAATTAGGGAATACCTCACTGGCATTGCTAAATCCTCCAATCATTCATTTATATTCTACTCATTACTTACAACACTGGGAGAGGTATAACAAATTTGATTCAGTTGCCCAGATAGAAGGTTCAATCCAACAGCAACATTAGGATCCAAGGAGTTTGCATGCTCAGCCCCACCCAGGGCTTGTGCTAACCCTTCCACCAGTTGTTATAAAAGTTGCACTCTCATTGTTTAAGTCCTCAAACTGATAGAGGTTGGTGTAAATAAAACCTGTGTTGCTGTAGCAGTCTCTCCCTCAGTAGCCATCCCACAAAAACAGTTACAACTCCAGAAGAAACTCCCAAACAACGACAAACTTTAAAACAAAAGAAGAATCGGCTGGACCAAGGAACCAACTGCCTAAATAAATATAAACCAAATGTATTTGTTAAAAGTAAGCGCTTTCATCCATAGACCATTCAATGAACTTCATCAGACATTACAACAGTACATCATACTGATTTAAATATCCCACTCGCAAGTCAGTTATTTGAGTATCATAATTGTAGTCATCTAATCAGATGACAGCATGTAATGCAAAGCAATAATGAAGTCTGTGTGGCAGGTCGGCTACAAATCTAGCTATCTTATTATAGCACTGCTCCAGGTGTGATTTAAGAGAGATCTGGATGTTAGTCAAAATAGGTGAACCATAGAGAAGAGATGGTAAAAGATAAGATTTAGCTAGGGTGATTCTACTATAAAAGTAAGGATTTTTTTTTTTTGCTCTATATAGCAGACCTAGTTTTTGATGAGTTTTTTTATACAATTTTGTATGTGAAGTTCAAACTTGAATTTGTCATCTATGGTAACTCCAAGCAGTTTCGTATGGGTAACTGCTTCAATAGCTGCATTGTTTAAATAGATAATGTGGAAGTTACTTTTAGCACTGGCATGAGACTTTGGAAAAGTAGTAGTATAGTCTTTCTGGGATTAAGTAACATTTGATTTTCATGTTGCCACAGTTCATCTGAACTGATGGCATCTCCTACCATGGATTGCAGTTGCAGTGGGTGGTTAGATGAGCAAGTAAGAGTTGAGTGATCTATATATTGAGGCAAGCTTGCTGAGAGGAGGTATATAGATTGCCGATTAATATGTTAAAGAGCAGTGGACCAAAATAGAGCCTTGAAGGAGCACCTGTTTTAACTAGGTGAAAAGGAGAGAGAGAAGAGGGCCATTTGACAATCTGATATCTTTCAGATAAGTAGTTAGAGAAAAATAGAAGAGTTGTTTTGGAAAGGCCTAGAGAGGACATTTGAGTCAGAAGTTTTTTACTTAACACTGTGTCAAAGGCTTTTGAGAGATATAGGAAAACAGAAGAAATAAACTTTTATTGGTATCTAGGCCTTATTAATGGTGTCAGAATAGATGAGGAGAGATGTAATTGGTGTTATGGATTGGTCAGAAACCATATTGTGTTGGGGTTAAGAGATCATTTTGTAAGAGGTACTGAAGGAGTTGCTTACAAATACACTTTTTCAGGATCTTAGTGAGGGGGGACAAGATAGCAATTGGCCTAAGATTAGAGATTTCAGAAAAAGTTGCCTCCTTTATGGAGATGAGTAATGAAGATGTTTTCCTCAGGGCAAGGACACAGGAGTCTTGAACAGATATGTTGATGAGACTTGATACTGGGTATGGAACAGAGTCTGCAGAAAGCTTAATATGCGCAGCAGGGAGATCATCAGCAGAAGGAGAAGAGGGTTTCAGTTTCTTTAGTAGCTGTCTAACATGATGTGGACACAGTTTGCAAATTAAAGGCAGGGAAGTCAAGGCTAGTAAAGTTCTGAGGTTGATTAAATGGTGTGAAGAGCTGGAGGTAAGAGATGCTATGATGTCGATGAAGAAAGGTTAGTAGCCATTTCTGAGGGGGATAAGTCTGGAATGGGGTTTGGTGAGGAAGGAGAGCCAGGCTGAAGAATTTTCTTAACTGAGCTCCAGAATTTCTTAGGATTGTTTGTTATTTTTTTTTTTTTTTTGTGATTATGTTGTAGGTCTGTATAATATTTTTGTTTAGGTGAATTTGCTTCTTGGTGAGGTTATGCCACTCTTTGTATAGATGCAAGGATTGAAGAGTTTTATCTTTGTGCAATTGTTTCCATGCATTGTCATATTTTTCGTGAGACTTCTAGATGAAGGAGTCAGACTGGAGATTTCAGTACTTTTGCTCTTTTGTTTCTGGTAGAGGCAAAGATATTTAAAGTATTCCTGAGCATATTGTTGAATTTGTTGATAGCTTCATCTAGGGGTAGTGTTTTGAGCAGACACCAGTTAAAGGATTGTAGTAAATTATTGAGTACATCAGGGTGAAAGTTAGAAAGATTTTGAGTAGTTCTATACTGATTTTTTTAAGTGGTGGGTGATTTCTCTATTGAGGTATATAAGGTGAAGATCACTAATGGAATCAGGTATTACCCCAAAGTTAGCTTACTTGCTGGGGTTGGAGACAAGTATGCAGTTGAGGAAAAAAGTTTTATGATTCAATATCTTGAGCTGAGTAGGAGAAGTGATTAGCAGTTTGAACTCAGAGAAATTTAGACTAGTCGTTGCGGTGTTAGATGTCACAGATAACCAGTCAATGATAATGTCTCCTAAGGTAATGGTTTCAGTAGTAATACTTGTAGTTATCCAGCAAAGAATTGCTTCTGATAAGCTAATATTATTTCCTGGCAGAATGTATAGGGCAACTATACATAGCTTCTTATGTTTATTAACATTGAGAAGAGAGATAAGTTTTACATTTTCAAAGGTTGGTATATTAGTTTTGAGGGTTGACAAAGTTAGACATTTGATGCAAAACAAACTAACTCAAGCAACAAAAGTTGAAACAAACTAAGATGAATAAAACAAAATCCACGTCAGCAGAACCAGCAGCAAAGAATCCAATATTAAGTATTTTATTAACATCCACTTCTCGTTCAAGAAAACTGAACTTCTTCAGACAAACATCAAAAGGTAACAAATGTAAAAAAAACTCCTTAAATACACAATTAACAACACATGGTACATTTGAATGGACCAACCAACTGGTTAAAACTCGCTGACATCAATATGTGGGAAAAAGCTGGTCTCAAAGCTTCTTAAAGTGCTACTACATACAAAAGTCAGGTCTTTACAGATTGTGTTTTAAAATCAAACAACTGACCAAAATAAAATAAAAAATTATCAATGAAAATGTGTCTAAACATAAAATGTTAGAAACCAAGAAAAATGAAACATAGTGATGGAACCAATTTAGTAACAAAAAATAAAAAGTAAAACATAAAAAATGATAAATCATAAATGAAAATAAAAAGTAATAAAATTACCTCTGCATACTTCTGAGTTTCAAAATGCAAGCTAAACTTACTCTGTCATTAAGGCCTGGAGGTCTATATGATCAGAGTTTCAGCTGCCAAATTACTTCTAGGCACTCTAATAATAGTTGAAAAGGACCCCCCCTGATGTCAAAGGGAACCTGTCCTAACACCCTAAAAGTAAAACTGTGCTGAGGGTGGTCATTAGCATGTTTCACCAAAGCATTTTCACACTTATTTTTCCTAATACAATATAAATGCTCATAGATTCTTTCGTTAAAACCTCTGTCAGTCTTGCCCACATAAAATGCTGGGCAAGACTGGCTGCAAGCTAAATAAACAACTGATCGAGATTTACAGTTGAACCTGCCAACAGTGGAGAAAGAAGACCCAGCAATTTTAAATCTCAAACCAGTGGCAATGTGCCTGCACATGTTGCAACTCTCACATTTGAAAGTGCCCTCTACTCTAACACGAGTGTCCTTTTTTGTTTCTAGTATCCGTTTGAGGTTATCACCCCTCCTGTATATAAAACTAGGCAAAGTACCAAACCTGGCTTGTAAGGCATCATCACACCAGAAAATACTCCAGTTCCTGACAAGCACCTCCTTAATTAAATGAATCTCAGCACTATAATTAGTGATGAAAGAAATAGAAGTGTCTACTTTCTTGTTGTCTACAAAGACTTCAGACATAACTGGAGGTGAATGTTCTGGTGGACAACTTCTGAATAAACTACTTTGTAAAATAGGTTTATAAACACCCCCATACCTTTTAGTCTGGACCTCAGTAACCAGGTCGTGAATAAACGTATCTGGGTAACCTCTGTGTAGAAACAATCCCTTAATAAACTCACATTCTTCTAAAAAGGGTTTGTCGTCAGTTACCATTCGAGCAGCACGCACAAGTTGCCCCTTGACTACCCCTCTTTTTTGGTGCCCAGGGTGGGCACTAGTAAAGTGTAACATGGTGTTAGAATAGGAACTCTTACGAAATATTTTGGCCTTAAAGCTACCAGCAGAAATGTCTTTGTATAAGTCTAAATCCAGATAAGAAATTCTAGAATCAGACTCTACAAATGTAAAATTCAAAAAAGACGTGCTGGAATTGAGATGGTCCATGAAAGTCCCCACATCATTAGTTGCACCTTCTGTCAATATAAAGATGTCGTCCAAAAATCTGGTGTAAAAATCGATTTTGAACTGACCATTGCAGTTACCAAAGACATATCTGTGTTTCCATTCAGCCATTACGATGTTGGCAAAACTGGCCCCTACTGGTGAGCCCATGGCTACACCAGTCTTCTGTAAATATATCTCTCCCCCAAATGTTACAAAGTTGAACTTCAAGATGACGTCTAACAGTTCCTGCACCAATCTAATTTCTACACTGCTAGCCTTATGATACAACAGGCGGTCAGTGACCCAGTCGATCCCTGTAGCATGAGGGATAGACGTATAAAGGTCTTTTACGTCTATTGTCAAAACTCTATGACCTCTCTTGAATTCTAAAGCACCCATGGCTTTTAAAAAAGCCCAAGAGTCTTTACAGATGTGTGTTTCCTTTTCAACGTATTTTTTCAGTATATTGTCCACGTATTTGCCTATCGGGTAAGTGATTGAACCCCTAGTGTTAACCAATAGCCTCATGGGAGGGTTGTACACATCTTTATGGATCTTGGGCAATCCAAAAACTGTTGGAATCCTGGGAAATGAAACAGTCAAATATTTCAACACATCTTGTTCTATAACATTTTCTAAAAACAAATCATTCAAGAAAACATGGATGCACCTATACGCTGCATTCAATTCGTTAATACGGCAGTGTATAAGCATCCTGCAGTAACATGTGGGTAAGACATTTTTCATAATGACAAGTGTCCATTAGTACTAGATCACCCCCCTTGTCAAGTTTAAGAATCCTGACAGGTAAACTTTTTAAAGTGTCCAACAAGTCAACTTCGTCATCAGTCAAGTTTTTGTTCGGAAGTGTCCTACAACAGTTGACTAAGTTTCTAATTTCGGTTTCACACAAATGTTCAAATAAAAAAAGTAAAGGGTGGATAGGGGGGTTAAATGTACTTGGAACTCTCAAAGTTTTTTTGTCTAAAACAGTGTTACCAAAAATTAACAATAAATTCAACTTACGTATAAACAACTTTAAATCAAGTAATGTGTGTGCTAGATTAAAATGTCTCCATGGAACAAAAATGAGACTTTTTGAAAATAAATCTCCACAGTGATTGTAAAACTCGAATAGTTGTAAACAAAAAAATCTCCAAAACTGTTACTAATAATGTCAGGTTTTGTCCTTCTCATTACTTCTGAAAAAGGCTTCTTGCTGTTGCTCCTGTGATAGCTCCTCGTGTTGTAAAACCACTGATGGTTCTGTCCCCGGTTCGAGGAAAAAGACATTGTAGGATGAGAAACCTCCTCATCCCTGCCACCATCAGTTACAAAATTTTCTGTAGGAACAACATCCTCCACATCCTCTCCAGTGGCCGGCCTACTAGGTCTAGCTGTCTGCCTAATAACCCCATGAGTCAGGTTGACAGGAGCACCTAGACTGTCGCCAACACTCTGAGAATGGGGGGGGGATATGCAGTTAGTTTATTATATGCATCTATGTCTCTTTTCAGTTTTTTCATTTTCATCTCCATATTACGAGATATCTGTTGGTCTATGGTCGAAAAAATTTGTTTGTACTCATAATTATACCTGTTAAAGTCTACATGTGACTTGATACTGGTATCCAAAATTTCAATTTCAGCACTCAACTGGTCTATAAATTTCTGATAAAATTTGGCCATTAAGTCCATTAACTCATGTCCATGTCTATCAAACAAACAAATCAGCTCACTATGGAACTCTGAACCAGCTATCAGTCCAGTGGGGGTACTGCCAAGAGCGCAATCCCTTTGGCACAACCCCCACTTTTTTGCATTCATTAAAATAGGAAATCTCTAACTGAAGCTTCTTTACCTTTAAAGATTTATGGTCCATGGTCTTCAAAAAGTCCACTAAAGGAGCTTTTAATGTCCCTGTGTCAGTAGACACAAACCCGTTCCTGTTCTCAAAAACTGGGAGTTGCTCATTCAACCAAGATGTAACATTCAGTGAGTCTCCAGTTCGGCTCAGAGATGAACTGGTCCTGGGATGTTCACCGGTAGGTCTAGGATGTACAGGAACCCTAGAAACAGTTGAGGTGGAACTTCCACTGTCCTCATGGTCATTCGACCCATCACTGGTGTCAGCTGTCACCTCAGAAGCCAAACCAACTCCAAGAGCGTCTTCTGCCAACTGGTAGCATTTATGGAATTGGAAGAAGGTGCTTGTTTGGACAATTCTGCACTAGTTTCTTTCACCAACATGGTTAAAAAACTCAATGAAAGGATGGATGTGCTTTCCCAACGTTTGGATGGGCTAGTAGCAGTCAAGGGAAATGCTGACAATTTGGCGGAAGACGCTCTTGGAGTTGGTTTGGCTTCTGAGGCGACAGCTGACACCGGTGGTGGGTTGAATGACCATGAGGACAGTGGAAGTTCCACCTCAACTGTTTCTAGGGTTCCTGTACATCCTAGACCTACCGGTGAACGTCCCAGGACCAGTTCATCTCTGAGCCGAACTGGAGACTCACTGAATGTTACATCTTGGTTGAATGAGCAACTCCCAGTTTTTGAGAACAGGAACGGGTTTGTGTCTACTGACACAGGGACATCAGAAGCTCCTTTAGTGGACTTTTTGAAGACCTTGGACCACAAATCTTTAAAGGTAAAGAAGCTTCAGTTAGAGATTTCCTATTTTAATGAATGCAAAAAAGTGGGGGTTGTGCCAAAGGTCTTGCGCTCTTGGCAGTACCCCACTGGACTGATAGCTGGTTCAGAGTTCCATAGTGAGCTGATTAGTTTGTTTGATAGACATGGACATGAGTTAATGGACTTAATGGCCAAATTTTATCAGAAATTTATAGACCAGTTGAGTGCTGAAATTGAAATTTTGGATACCAGTATCAAGTCACATGTAGACTTTAAAAGGTATAATTATGAGTACAAACAATTTTTTTTTGACCATAGACCAACAGATATCTCGTAATATGGAGATGAAAATGAAAAAACTGAAAAGAGACATCGATGCATATAATAAACTAACTGCATATCCCCCCCCCCCATTCTCAGAGTGTTGGCGACAGTCTAGGTGCTCCTGTCAACCTGACTCATGGGGTTATTAGGCAGACAGCTAGACCTAGTAGGCCGGCCACTGGAGAGGATGTGGAGCATGTTGTTCCTACAGAAAATTTTGTAACTGATGGTGGCAGGGATGAGGAGGTTTCTCGTCCTAGACCATCTTTTTCCTCGAACCGGGGACAGAACCATCAGAGGTTTTACAACACGAGGAGCTATCACAGGAACAACAGCAAGAAGCCTTTTCAGAAGTAATGAGAAGGACAAAACCTGACATTATTAGTAACAGTTTTGGAGATTTTTTTGTTTACAACTATTCGAGTTTTACAATCACTGTGGAGATGTCTGATTTATTTTCAAAAAGTCTCATTTTTGTTCCATGGAGACATTTTAATCTAGCACACACATTACTTGATTTAAAGTTGTTTATACGTAAGTTGAATTTATTGTTAATTTTTGGTAACACTGTATTAGACAAAAAAACTTTGAGAGTTCCAAGTACATTTAACCCCCCTATCCACCTTTTACTTTTTTATTTGAACATTTGTGTGAAACCGAAATTAGAAACTTAGTCAACTGTTGTAGGACACTTCCGAACAAAAACTTGACTGATGACGAAGTTGACTTGTTGGACACTTTAAAAAGTTTACCTGTCAGGATTCTTAAACCTGACAAGGGGGGTGGTCTAGTACTAATGGACACTTGTCATTATGAAAAATGTCTTACCCACATGTTACTGCAGGATGCTTATACACTGTCTAGCATTAACGAATTGAATGCAGCGCATAGGTGCATCCATGTTTTCTTGAATGATTTGTTTTTAGAAAATGTTATAGAACAAGATGTGTTGAAATATTTGACTGTTTCATTTCCGAAGATTCCAACAGTTTTTGGATTGCCCAAGATCCATAAAGATGTGTACAACCCTCCCATGAGGCTATTGGTTAACACTAGGGGTTCAATCACTTACCCGATAGCCAAATACGTGGACAATATACTGAAAAAATACGTTGAAAAGGAAACACACATCTGTAAAGACTCTTGGGCTTTTTTAAAAGCCATGGGTGCTTTAGAATTCAAGAGAGGTCATAGATTTTTGACAATAGACATAAAAGACCTTTATACGTCTATCCTTCATGCTACAGGGATCGACTGGGCCACTGACCGTCTATTGCATCATAAGGCTAGCAGTGTAGAAATTAGATTGGTGCAGGAAGTGTTAGATGTCATCTTGAAGTTCAACTTTGTAACATTTGGGGGAGAGATATATTTACAGAAGACTGGTGTAGCCATGGGCTCACCAGTAGGGGCCAGTTTTGCGAACATCGTAATGGCTGAATGGGAACACAGATATGTCTTTGGTAACCGCAATGGTCAGTTCAAAATCGATTTTTACACCAGCTTTTTAGACGACATCTTTATATTGACAGAAGGTTCAACTAATGATGTGGGGACTTTCATGGACCATCTCAATTCCAGCACGTCTTTTTTGAATTTTACATTTGTAGAGTCTGATTCTAGAATTTCTTATCTGGATGTAGACTTATACAAAGATATTTCTGCTGGTAGCTTTAAGGCCAAAATATTTCGTAAGAGTTCCTATTCTAACACCATGTTACACTTTACTAATGCCCACCCTGGGCACCAAAAAAGAGGGGTAGTCAAGGGGCAACTTGTGGGTGCTCCGGGAATGGTAACTGACGACGAACCCTTTTTAGAAGAATGTGAGTTTATTGAGGGATTGTTTCTACACAGAGGATACCCAGACAAGTTTATTCATGACCTGGTTACTGAGGTCCAAACTAAAAGGTATGGGGGTGTTTATAATCACTCTCCAAACTGACAAAACCTTACCAACCAGGTAAAATAAAGTTCAGAATGGCCCAACCGCTTGAATACAAAAGTTTATTGTGCCTAGTTCAAATACGAAACTGCACGTTCCACACAAATAAGAAAATAAGCAACAAATAAATCCACAACGAACCATGTTAAACTCAAGCGCTTTCACCCGGGACCTCCCAGGCTTTATCAAGATGCATTGTGAACTACTGACCACTTTTTTATATACAGGTTGCAAATTGATTAATAGCTCAATTAATTGTATAATTGCATAATTAATTAAAACATAATCAGTCGCTATGTATTGTCTGAACATCAACTTTTAACAAATACCATTACTATCTCTCAATTACAAAACCTTAAAAAAACATACTTTTTAAAAACACATATATGTATAAAATTTTTTTTTTTTTTTTTTAAAAACATGTCCCTTAATATTTGCATGGTTTCAAAATCTTGCTTTCATTCTTATCAAATCCAATGTAATGCTCCCTATTAACTTAAGACTACAATGTGACTCCCATTCTTATTACCTCAACCATATATAACTTACCAAAATCATTTTATATTGTATAAAACATTAAAAAGTTATTAAATGTAAATCTCATTTTAATCTACTCTAACTGTATGTATACATATTAATAAATATACAATATATAAATAGATATGTGTATCAATAATAATATTTGTAAATAAATATAACTGACCTTATAAATATTAAAAATATTGACATAACGTATACCTATATATTGTAATATTCATACATAATAACAGGTACAATAGTATGCTGTCTTAAAGCTTAGCCTTTTATAAACCTATTTTACAAAGTAGTTTGTTCACAAGTTGTCCACTAGAACATTCACCTCCAGTTATGCCTGAAGTCTTTGTAGAGAACAAGAAAGTAGACACTTCTATTTCGTTCATCACTAATTATAGTGCTGAGATTCATTTAATTAAGGAGGTGTTTGTCAAGAACTGGAGTATTTTCTGGTGTGATGATGCCTTACAAGCCAGGTTTGGTACTTTGCCTAGTTTTATATACAGCAGGGGTGATAACCTCAAACGGATACTAGAAACAAAAAGGACACTCGTGTTAGAGTAGAGGGCACTTTCAAATGTGAGAGTTGCAACATGTGCAGGCACATTGCCACTGGTTCGAGATTTAAAATTGCTGGGTCTTCTTTCTCCACTGTTGGTAGATTCAACTGTAAATCTCAATCAGTTGTTTATTTAGCTTGCAGCCAGTCTTGCCCAGCATTTTATGTGGGCAAGACTGACAGAGGTTTTAACGAAAGAATCTATGAGCATTTATATTGTATTAGGCAAAAATAAGTGTGAAAACGCTTTGGCGAAACATGCTAATGACCACCCTCAGCACAGTTTTACTTTTAGGGTGTTAGGACAGGTTCCCTTTGACATCAGGGGGGGTCCTTTTCAACTATTATTAGAGCGCCTAGAAGTAATTTGGCAGCTGAAACTCTGATCATATAGACCTCCAGGTCTTAATGACAGAGTAAGTTTAGCTTGCATTTTGAAACTCAGAAGTATGCAGAGGTAATTTTATTACTTTTTATTTTCATTTATGATTTATCATTTTTTATGTTTTACTTTTTATTTTTTGTTACTAAATTGGTTCCATCACTATGTTTCATTTTTCTTGGTTTCTAACATTTTATGTTTAGACACATTTTCATTGATAATTTTTTATTTTATTTTGGTCAGTTGTTTGATTTTAAAACACAATCTGTAAAGACCTGACTTTTGTATGTAGTAGCACTTTAAGAAGCTTTGAGACCAGCTTTTTCCCACATATTGATGTCAGCGAGTTTTAACCAGTTGGTTGGTCCATTCAAATGTACCATGTGTTGTTAATTGTGTATTTAAGGAGTTTTTTTTACATTTGTTACCTTTTGATGTTTGTCTGAAGAAGTTCAGTTTTCTTGAACGAGAAGTGGATGTTAATAAAATACTTAATATTGGATTCTTTGCTGCTGGTTCTGCTGACGTGGATTTTGTTTTATTCATCAAAGTTAGACATTTATTATATACCCATTCAACACCTCCCCCTTTTTTGTGTAGTCTGTCACATGAAATTATATTGCAGCCAAGATATACAATTTCAGAATCTTCTATATGGTGGTTTAGTTATATTTTGGCAATGACAGTAATATCTGGTGAGTATTAAAGAAACAATGCTGAAGGTCTGTAACTTTGTTTAGAATACTATGAATATTAATAGAGGTAAGGAGAAGCTGTATGGGAGCAGTGGAGTTAGGGGTGGAGAAGGCTGGAACAGGTGAGGATGAGGGGCCAGGGTTTGTGTTAATGTCACCACAAAGAGAGATTTTAGGAAAAAGTGGATTGACATTAGTTATTTTTTTGTAAAATATATGAATTTAATCCAGGTTATATCAAAGTGAACTGAATGGTTTTGTATTTGAAAAGGTGAATGGATGTGGACATTAACTACATTGAGATAATAGGTATGAAGTAGGGTTTAGCCTGAGTATAGGTAGGGTGGCTGGTAGTGTATAAGTGTGAATAACGTGACAGAGTACCATCTGTATTGTACTGTTGCATCTGCAGTGCCCTCCACCCACTTCTGGGGTTAATCAGATACTTGTTTGACACTTAGATTTGCAAAAAAAAAAAAAAAAAAAAGCGACACTGGATTAGAAAAAGACATATTTGCTGACTTCATTCTTTTCAAGGAACACCAGTCTGTAAACCTAGCTGGTTGTGCGCGTGTGCAGAATTCTACACTTGCATCCCTGTTCAGGCACCATAATATAGACTTATTGAGCAGTAAATAAGTATACTTTGGAGATAGAAATATTGTCCATACATGCACTTTTGTCCTTGCTTTCCAGTGTTTATAAAAGCTGTTTTTAATAGGGAGTAGGGGGTGTACTTCTAAGAAAACAAACGCATTTCACTTCTACATACAGTTTTGAAATGTTGGCACCGTCGTGGAAAACTACACATAGCTTTTTCTGTAAATGAGCTTTTGTGAGTTAACTTAGTAACACTGAATATATAATGCAAGGGATATAGATTTGTTTTATTAAAATGTATTTACATAATTACAGTTTCTATACATTTTAGCTTAAAATGTTACTATCAAAGGCACAAGAGAAACTGTTTTTTGGCTGTATTCATAATGGTAGTAATAGTTACTGATTCTGCAGCCTGTGTATAATGTACCAGTATTGCATATTAAAACAATTCATAGGCAGGAAGAATGGTAAGAAAAGTACTTTAACCAAGTGCCAGAGTCTAACGGTAATGTCCCAGTTACTTCAGGCATAAAAGAAATGCTCTTTGAAGGAAGCTGTTTACCTAGATGTTTTTGTTCATTTGTTCTGTGTAGTGTTAGATCCAGACAAGATTTTTTTTTGGGGGGGGGGAGTCATACCTCTCAGCTGTACAGATTTTTGCCTGAGATTTTGGTCCAGTTTTCATAAAATTGTGGTTTTCTGGTAAACTAGTGACAAATCATTTAAGACTGAAGTTAGAAGATAATAACAGTCATTTAAGTTTCAGGCTTCATACCCTTCCAAAAATTCATGCTAAGGCAAAAGCTGTTATTCTATCAAGTTTCTAAGTTTGTAAGAACACTATTTAAAAATTGTCCCTATTTTTGGACTTTTGTCCCACTTTTATTTATGGCTTTGTCCAGATTTCTTGCTCGAACAAGTTGAGAGATATGGGGGTGGTTAAGTAGACGGGATGGAGCTGCTTTGACAAGCATGACAATAAACCAAGACATATTTAGCAGCATGTAATTGCATACATCTCACCTGTCCCCAATTTTCAGGGACTACCCTTTATTTGACTCTCATTTTAGCTCTGTTCTTCTCCTAAAACTAGTGACTTTTGGAGAAAAGGTGGTGAGTTACACTTGATAAATAACAACAATAATTAGTTACAGACTTCTGTTAGATCACAAAATGTATATTCATTCACATTCTGTTATACTGTCAATGTTTCAAGTTAGTAGTAGTAATGTTTTAAACCTGTCCCTAATTATTTCTGTATTTTTCTCTGCTTCCTTTTGAGCTATGTGTTGTTGTGCTGTGGATACGGTAGTACAAATGCAGAAAATTATCTTAATGGCTGTTTTGGTCTTTTTGGTCAACATTTGTTTAATTAAAAATGATACAAAAATTGTAGCAGACAGCCAGAAAGGTGAGCTCTTTCCTATTGTACAGAAAGAATATACAGTCTTTTGGGTACTAACTTGACCCTTACAAGATGTAAATGAATGGGTATGTTGGAGTAAATCAGCCTGGAATAAAGGAACAATCCTTTAAAATAGAGACAGTTTAGAGTTCTGTACGTGGTATCCTTAAGCATGACATACAATACAAAATAAATTAGCAAATTCATAAGTAACACATTTCTTATTGTGTAGACTATATGAAGCCTTGTTAGTAAAGTGGGTAACTTGTCAGTCTCAGCCTGAAGGTCTTGAGTTTGATTCTTACACAGGGTAGTTTAAAATTTTAGAAGTCTGGGTGGCTCAGACTGTACAGCATCAGACTTTTAATCTCCTGTTTGGGCACTATTAAATTTGTTTGGCCAGTTGGCACAAAGGTTAAAGTTTTGAGCTTTAGTTCCCATGTTACAGGGTTTGATTGCCTTAGCCTTCATTTGCTTGCCATGCCACGTTGAGCAAGTCCCTTAATCAGAGGCTGTGTCTAGAGGGCATGCCAGATCAACAAATAGGTAATCTGTGTTATTCTTTTGTTTGTTATTTGGCATTAGATCCTTACAAGAGGTGATTAGCAATCTTTGTGCTCATAGATAAATAATGTGTGTACCTATACAAAACCGAATCTCCACAAAGCCGGAACCATAAACCTAAAAACACAGCATACACCACACAACACACAAACCACAACACCCACACCACAAAACAAATAAACACAAAAAAAACCCCATCAAACATGCAAATACCTACACTACACAAAACAGGGGGGCAATCCCCCCTGCACCCCACAACCCCCTACTTATATATACTAACTCCGAGATCGCACAAACAGTAACAGACAGAACAGTCACACCCAGACATTCTACAGTCCCTCGCACACACACATACACACCAACACATCTAACAATTACACACTCATACGTTAACCTACCTACCCTAACCCACACACACAACTTAAAAACAATCTAACACACACTCAAACTCCCACCCAAAACCCTTAAAAAACAGTCACTTACCTTACACTCCACACAAATCCATGCACCACATAATACTACATCCCACATAAACACCGCACGTCACGTAACATAAAGCCATAACAGAAAATTTGAGATATTCAAGTTCACGATTATGCACTTTCCACATTTTAAAATTTGGTTTTATAGTCTTGAATTTCGAGATTATAAAGTGAAACTATATATATGTATATATAAAATCTTCATGGCACCTAACAGTCACAGAGTAACCTTAACTGCCTTTTGCCTTTACAGGCATACACACTCCCTGCATACTCCACATTCTAACTATAAACCTTTGAAGCTGGATTAGGAAAAGATGAAAGAAGCAATTAGCACAGCTATGTATTTCAGATTCTGTCTTGTGCCCCCTCCCTCTCTTTCCAGCCCTGATGCTGGATTTTGAGGAAAGTGAAAAAAACAGAGTAATGGACTGTGTTTCAGTTTGTTGCATTTGCATGAAATCACTGTGTGTCCAAGTGTCCCTGGGCTCTGATTTTGGCTTGCATTTTCTGTCAGATATAATCTGGTAAAATGTTCTGTGGTCATCAGCTACTGTGTGAAGTTCAAGTCTTCATATCAATAAGAAAATGCTTGCTTATGTAAAAATAGTATAATAGTTTAACTGCATTACAAGGTATATTTTCTTCCTGTACTATGACAAAGTGTTTTACTGATTTTCATACATTTAAATAATTGAAGGAAGGAGATAACTGGAGTGGCTTTCATGGAGAATGACCTACCTGTGGGTGTGGCTCAAATAGGGGAGTTACATGAGTATGGTGCGGGTGGGGTCTAAAGTGCACCGGAGCCCTACTTTGCTTTGGGTGCCACTTCAGCTAAGGCCGGCCCTGCAGCGAGCATTATCCCATCTGTAGTTGTGATGTCATGAAGAGCAATATATCCAACCCCAACACAATACACATTTTGCTATTTTGTTTATCAGATTGATAAGGTCAACACATGTGCAAGACAGCGGTGTCAGGCAGTAATGCAGACACCAAAGTTCAGGCATAGGTTAAACAACATCACAGTCAGATAAGGAAAGAAAGCACATGGTATTTTGCAGCTGAGAGTGTATGGTCTCTCAACAGCACAGCTGTGTTGGACACCCTGTCACTAATACCATGCACAGTGGATGTGTAACAGAACAATAAGACATCAAACAACATGTTAATACAGCACCTATAGCGGCCTATATACAAAAACAAACATGTACAGTTAATAGTCTCCCGGATTCTCAAAAGCCTGCACAGAGTGCAAGATGAGTGCAGTAGCTCACGCAGGCAATATGTTTGCCGTACAATCCAGGAACAGCAGGCAGGTGCGTGCATGAGAGCTCCAGCACTAATCTTGCACGGACTAAGCCCCGGTATGGAAATCACCTAATTTGCTGGAGAAATCCATGCAAATGAGGTGATATTGCAATCCAGGAAGCTTGCAATAGTCCGTGCAAGACAAGTGCAATCTACACAAATGTACTTGGTTAGTAACCGAGTACATTTCTGCAAATTCTAAAACGGAGCTATGACAGCTCCAAATAAAGGCTGCATATTATTGAGGAAGCATGCCAATGGCCAAGTAGAAGGCATTGGCATTGCAAACTGTTTAAAAAATAAACAAAACAACTTTTTTTTTTCATCGATCTCTGCTGTTTAAGTATAGGGCAGAAGCGCACAAATGGGATCAGGGGGGAAATAAGAAAATAAACTGAAAATGAGCATTCTAACAAAAATCAGTATTCTGCCATGCAAGTCAATGGCAGGCAAAAGACAACCTGGCCAGTGAGTAGTGGTTGCTAAGGGGGGAGGCTCAGTGTGGGACATGTAACTATGCATTAGCAGGCAATCCTATGCAAATGAGGGAAAGGTTAGTGAATCACAGATTTTCCCAGGGTGTGAAGCAGGACCCAAGAGTGTAAGAGTATAAATAGCTGGGTGCAAGACTAGGATATAGGTGATATCACAGGGGGTGTGTCAGGCATACTGTTAGTGGATTGGAGACCTGTGTCTCGGTAGATTGCTCCTAGGTTAGCACAGCTAAGCTAGGAATGTGTCTAAACCAGCCTAGCACACTTTACAAAGTGTAAGTGGGTGTGCGCCCGCGCAACAGATTTTACAGGAAGGAAAAGGAAGTTAAACCAGGAAAAAGCAGATTTGTGCACATTTGAGCACTCCATTTGTGCGGCGCACACACGGGCTTAAACAGGGAGGCAATGGGAAGGGAAAACAGCAGTAGGAAGGTAATAAAGGAGAATTAGCTTAGCTGACAGGTGAAATGTATCAGAATCAGCCAGTTACACAGGCAGCAGACCAGCCCAGCCCAGCACACCACTATAAACTATGCAAACACCTTTCCCCCTTGTTTTTCCCAAAAACTCTGCACCACCAGTGTATACAGATGGGGAAATGTTACAAAATGAAATTCAGAGAAAAAATGTTAGGGGCTGCTTTTGCTATCATAAACCAGCATGTGGAAGAGGCTGTGGGTGGTGAGGATGTGAATGCTGCTGAGCAACCGACAGTGAGGAGACGGAGAAGAGTGTACAGACCCAGGGTAACCTACCAGGGGCTACATGAGCTGGAGATAGTGGAGTGCTATAGGGTGGACAGGGACCTCCTACAGCAAATTGTTGAGCTGTGCCGGCCATGCCTCAAACACAGAACTAACAGAGGGGAACCCATCCCAGTGGATACCAAGGTATGTGTAGGTCTGAGAATACTAGCTACAGGTACCTTCCAAAGGCCAACTGGGGATGTGATGGGGATTTCACAGGCATCAGCTTCCAGGGTACTCCACCAATTCCTGGATGCCATATCAGCACATGTTGGTGGGCATGTATATTTCCCCATCACATGTGAAGCATTGGCTAGCAATATGCGCCTCTTCCACCAAATAGCAGAATACCCTGAAGTAGTGGGTGCAATAGACTGCACACACATATGCATTAAAGCACCACCAGGTGAGCAGGGTAGGGTCTACATCAACTTCAAGGGCTTCCCCTCCATCAACTGCCAGGTTGTGTGCAGTGCCCAGGGCATAATAATGAAGGTATGTGCTGGCTGCCCTGGAAGCTACCGCAATTCCCACATCTGGCATCTGACGCAGCTGTGCCAGACATTTGCCAATGGGGACATCCCACACGGTCACCTAGTGGTGGATGCTGGATACGCACTGGAGCCATGGCTGATGACACCCATCAGAAATGCACACACACCTGAACAAGAACTCCATAATGACACACACACACACACAAACACGAATCATAATAGAGCATGTAATTGGGATGCCCAAGTCACGGTTCCGGTGCCTGGTCACATCCAGTGGAGCCTTGCAGTACTCACCAACTACATGTACCCAAATTGTCCTTGTATGTGCCATGCTACACAATATGATCCTCTGGAAACAGCTGCAGCAGGAACAGCATAGGGCAGGGCCACACAGCCCCCCACAAGTGCCAATGCCTGTACAGGCACAGAGTGACACGGAGGAGGAACAACCTGAGCCTGCCCCAGTAGGCAGAAGGAGGCATGCCCAGTATGCCCTGGCCTTGGCAAAGAGGCAACACATAGCACATGCACTGACACAGTAGGGACCCAGGGAATGAGACCTCTCTCCGACTCACACATATAGTAAAAAGGATGCCAAACATGACACTACCTGTGCTCAACCATGTATAGGAAGTGTACTATGTGTATCTGACATAGGCAGCCCTGCATCACCACCCTCAATACTGGGACACCCACAAGATAAATGACTCACACATGCCAGTCGGGGGGGGGCACATACCCAACAACAGTCACAGCCAGCAGGACAGGTGTAGACAAACACAAGCAAATGCTGTATTATGGTCTCTGAATGAGCCCCATGGGTGACCCCTACCCCAGCCCTACACAGACAGACTACAGCAGGCCAGCCAGTTGGATGTAAGTTGTGAAGGCTAGGAAGTCAGAAACTAATATGTAGGTAGTGAAAGCTACAATCTGTAGTACAACGGCATGCCTCTAGCCTGCATGATAGGTAAGACTACAGACTGAAATGGTGTACCTGACATACCAGTACAGTCCTAGCAACTGTGTAAAAGTGTAAGGTGTGCCCCACCATCCTATGTACACTTATAGTAACAGTCAGGTGTGCCCCCCACCCCTGTGTAGAAATGTAGAAACAGCTTGGTGTCCCCCTCACCTGCTATGCAGAAGTGTAGCAACAGTCAATGCCAAATTATTGATGTATACCCTGCAGACACAGCATGCTACCTGTCAGTGTACAACACAAAGGTCAGCACCACAGTACAAACCACCTGGACTTTATCCACACATGCAAAATAGATGTCAATTTTGGCCATGCTCACAAACTTAGTGGAATGAAAGCAATGTCAGTCAACAACATACTGAAAACCCATACTGGGCATACTCAGACACTTAAACACAAGAAGGCCATGTCAGCAAACAACAGTGGACCAGACATATCTGGCAGTTGCAGTTCTCAGTGCAGACACATGTCAGTATGCACCACTCCTGCCTTGCACACACAGTGGATAGGAATACAGACATATATGTAAGGACAACACACTATAATAAGCCAAAGGTAGATGGACATAGATGTGGTGAAGAGGGTGACCATGACAAAGAGCCATCTGGGCCTGTCCCACCCAGCACACAGCAAAAGGGCCCCAAACACATGAGGTGCAGGTGTCACTCACTGCAGATACTAGCCACCAGTATCTGTCAGCATGTGCAACATGACTTTACAAAGAAGTTGTCATCTAGTAGCTGTATACATGTACCTGTGGCATATGACCCCGTGTGTGCCCGCATGTGGCAGGTCAACCCCTATATGAATGGGTTATGGCTCATGCTCACACTGCCCTCCTCATAGCAGTATCATGACAAGCCTGCTGAGGTCATCCAATGTGAAATACACCTTTGGGGGAGCTGTAGCTCAGTAATCCCCATGGCGCGTCCCATTACTGTTTACTGCTGTAATGATAAACTAGCTAGGTAGTAGTCCTAACCCCAGACTTGGAAACTGTGTGAGTCTGTGTATGTGTGCGTGTCTCAGTCTCTGCCTGTGTAGAGAGAAATGCTTTCTAGGCTACTTACACTCAGTACAGTTCATATACACAACATTGGCAAGGCTGCAGATGTCATGCACCTAGAAATACACCTCTGGGGAAATCTTAGCCCAGTAATCTCCATAGTGCGTCTTATTACTGCGTAGTGTGATAAAGTAGTTAGGTAGGTGTTCTAACCCCTGACTTGGCAACTGTGTGTGTGTGTGTGTGTGTGTGTGTGTGTGTGTGTGTGTGTGTGTGTGTGTGTGTGTGTGTGTGTGTGTGTGTGTGTGTGAATCTGTGTGTCTTTGTGTCTCTGTCTGTGACTGAGTAAGGAACAATGCTTTTTAGGTTACTCACACTCCTTAAAATTCATATACTCATCTTTGGCAAGGCTGCTGATTTAACTCACCTAGAAATACACCTGTGGGAAAGTCATAGCCCAGTAATCTCTGTAGGATGCCCTGTAACTGCGTACTGCTGTAGTGTGATTTAGAACTGCAGTAGGGTTCCATCTCCAGTCATGGCAGTTCTGGATGTTTTGTGTGTGTTGCAATATCTGTGTATGGAGCAATGCATCATAGGCTACTCACTCACAATACATTTCAAATGCCCTACAGTGCCAATCCTGCTGATGTCATTCATTGTGAAGTAAAACTTTGGGGAGAAAGTTCTTTAGTAATCCCTGTGGTGCGTCCGATAACAGCTCTATGCTGTAGTATAATATATAGATCTCTATCAGGGATCCTATACCCACACATGTCAGTTTTGGATGTTTTGTGTGTGTCTCACTGTCTGTGTAGGGAGCAATGCATTTTAGGCTAGTCACTTGCAGTACAGTTGAAATGCCCTACTTTGGTAATCCTGCTGATGTCATTCACTGTGAAATACACCTTTGGGGAAATAGTACTCCAGTAATGTCCATGGCATGTACTATAAGTGCTGTAGTGTGATAAAGTAGTTAGGTAGGGGTTCTACTCCCTGACATGATAGGTGTGTGTGTGTTTCTAACTTGTATCCTGTGTAGAAGTGCGTGTGTGACAACTCTGGGCAATGTGGAGGGGGTTTTGCTAATTTCTTTTATGGTGGCCCTACTATATATCACAATGTCAACCATACAGGGATAACAGATATAAATTAGCTGGGAGGCTGGGGTGCAAATCTATACCCATACATGTGACATCAAGGCCAGCCAATCCAAGTTAGCAACCCAGAGCACACACTCAACCCATGTGTCATATGAACACACATGCCTAAGCAGCAGCCAATATGTGGGTAGTACACTGCATATTGGCCACTGATAGTAGCTATGCAGTGATAGCAGTGGGCTACAGAGGGCATGTCACCCTGCCCATCTGTCCAATATGCATGTACATGCAGACAGTGCACCTCTACCATGTTCCCCAGTGGCCACTTGCACCACCTGTGGTGCCTTCACATGTGACTCACAATGGACATACCATGCCTGACAACATGTCCTGTATGGACAGATGATACTGACAACAGAGAATGCTGTTGGCATGCTATCGATGTAGGTGAAGGCTAAACCTGCTGCCCATTACCAGTTCCTGCCACAGGTAGGCATGACTGGCACATCTGATGATAATCTGTGTTCACAACATGGGCCAGACACCCCCAGGTACAGTTCCACATGTCATTGTACATGCATTTGGGAGGTGTGCACATCCCTGACACCATCCATGTCATGGACTAAGGAACACATACATGGCATGTGGTGTACAGCATTGGCCACAAACAATAGTCACCCAGGTGACTGGATAGGGATGCAATACACACCTGTGTGGGCAAATGCAGTAACTACAGGCCTGAGCCACAATGCAGACCATTGCCATGTGGCCTGATGCCAAGGTATACCCATCACCTACCCTTGTACAGCCTGCTGGCACAGTTGACCACCACACACCCATGTAGACATGCACCCATGCATGTCAGAACTGGCACCCTGTGTGTTTGTGTGTGTGTTGTATGGTGTGTATGTCCACATCTACACTCACTACAACCTCCCAGGGCATACTGAAGCATGCTGTCTGATGTCTGACATTTCCTCATACTCTTTACCCATATGGTCTCCATATGACCCGTATGGTACATGTGATACCTGCACATTGATGTATTGTGGTAATCCCACTAGTGATGAGTTGCACTCTTGGCCCTGCCAAGTGTGTCAATGTGTGTGCATCCCTGTGTGAGTGTGCCTGTGTTGACACTGGCACCTGTTCATGCAGACAGGCATGTTTATGACACCTATCATATATCTACTGTATCCCTGTTGCAGATGTCACTCACCCTCACATATATGTTCTGAGTGCTCCACATCAGGTAACCCATGTGGTGCATCCAATAACTGCATTGACCTGTGATAGCACTACATAGTTGTTGGGGGTTTGATACCCTGTGCTGGTAGGTGTGTGACACAAACATGCTTCAGTTTTACAGTCCCACCCCTCCCTGACATGTATTTGCCTCTGTCTGCCTCCTTCACTCCTCTCTGGTGGATGTGGAGACCCACACCTGCCTTGCTTAGGCAGCAGCATGTGTATTTTACATGATACTCATGATCAGCTGATGAGCTCTGCACAAATTGCAGCCCTCCCCTAGCTGATTGCATGTGGATCAGCTGTGGTAACAATCCCATAGCCAATTGCATGGAAACACACTCTAATACCTAGGAACATCATGGTGGTATTGGGCCTTTTCAGTCACTGTGAGCAGGAACTAGATCTGTTGTTTGGGAAACAGCACCTCAGATGGATTGGGGTTTACCTCTAACAACATACACTGTGGAAAGAGGGCAACAAGCAGGAGGGAGATGTGCCTGACCTGACTACAGACTGTAAGTGCTGCTATACTGCATTTGGAGTAATGCTGGTTTAACAGTGTTTGCCTGGATATGCCTGTTGAACATGTAATACCTGCCATGTCAGTTCCATGTACATGAGGAATCCCCATCTGCAGGGTCATCTGCAGACTGGGCAGTGTTGTGCCTATGGTTTCATGTGTTTGTCACAGTGCATCTCTCTGTGGAATGCAGACGGTAGTGTGAGGATTGCAGTCTGTAGATGTTGAAGGCCGTGACAGTTACTGACTTCATATCTCTCATAGGACATATGTTGCAACAAACACCATTACAATGGAAAATATACAAGGTTATTACAGCAACATGTTTATACTACCCCTGTGTATGTGCTGTCAGCCACACCACTGTCAACGTTTGTACATATGGGGTGCATGAAGTGGTGCATATGTGCTGTATGCCATAAAGAGTGTCACCATATCTGATAACAAGCCAGTGATATATCACATTGCTAGACATGTCATGTACAGTAGGGGGTTATATTTCATGACATAAGGTGGACATTCTGTGGATGTTCATATAGTACTGAGGTCTGTGTAGTGATGGTAAATGTCAGCAGTATGTGTATTGTTAATATGTACTTTAGCCCATGTACAGACTGAGGTAGATGTCATTGTGCTAGCTCACCTTCTATCAGATGTTACATGCTGCCCCACTGTATGGTACCATTTTGCAGTACATGTTTGTAGGGCCATATACACACATGTCCCATACCACAGACTACCATCAGACCAAACTGTGTAGCAGCCCAGTATATGTAGGGACATTCTGTGAGTGGCACATATGAGGATAGTGTAGAACAGATAGACCATATACTGTAATATTATACTAGCTTACCATATGTGGCTGTGGCTGTGTTCACATTGGTTGTGGTAATGCACTGTCACACAGGTGTATCTTACCCTGTGCTGTGGCATGGCTGTTGAGCCTGCTATATATGCAGGTACATGTGCATTCCCCCATACGAGATGTAGGCCAGTGTTGAGCCAGTCTGCCTGTAGCCTGCACAGTGTATTGTTAAAAGCCTAGCAGCTTAGTGTACTTAGCCAGTGGGATGTTATGTTCAGATACTTGCCAGATGTACTGCTGCCAGGTGTCCCTTAAACATCATGTATTTCAGACAGAGCAGTGGGATGCTGTACAGATGTATGTCAATATCTAGTGGGTAGTATGTGTCCATGGCACCCCTGTACCCAGCAGTCATTATGTGTCAGGCCAGACAGGAGTGTGTGAATCCAACACATATGGTGCCAAATGTATACCAGTCGTTATGTGTTATACCCATTTACATGGCTGTCTACATTCATATTGTCAGGCCTGGTACACATGTGGTGCACTAAGGGAATATGTGTATACCTCTGGACTGTACACATTGTATCTGAAGTTCCATATATAGTGGCCAATATCTCTGCTGCACTCCACAGGGGCATTACATGCTAGCAGTGGTAATTTACAATGATTTCCTTAGGATGTCTGTCAGTAGTCAATGGCACACATGTTATAAGCGAATTTCAGCATCCACACACACCATGTCTGTGAAGCCAATCCCAATGACAGTAGCAACAGTCTAGTAATATACCTGCTATACATACCTGACATCCCCTTGCACTATGACATTGGGACTGTAGGGGCTGGGGTACCGCTACACTACACGTCCAGGACATATGGTGGAAATATATGTACATATGCCTATCCAGATAGCCATATATATATATATATATATATATATATCATGGCAACCACCCACTATAAATCCCTGCAGCATGTGGCCATGGTCCTTTTACATTTCCTGTGTGATGGACATCAGTCCTGTGTTTGGGCATCAGTGATACAGGCAGCAGGTAGAAATACATCTTTAAGTAGAACTTGCACACTCAGAGCGGACACATATTTGTAGAAGGTTCAGGAACTACAGACAGACTGTGGGTAGAGTTGTGTAATGCTTTGTATAGTACTGGTGTTACAGGGTTTGTGTGTGTACATATTAGTGTACCTCGGAATGCAGTCTGTCTGCATAGCGCAATACTGTGGGCCTAACCTCTTGCTGGGCAGAGGTATGCCTATCATGTGTTGTCCGTCCACCACACAAGCCCTGTGTCAGATATGACACTGGCAGTGTGTGTGTTGCATGCTACCAGTACATGGCTACATCCATGTCTATATCTAACCTCAATTTCCTGACTAAGGGTATGCTGCAGACTATCCTGTAACACCAGCACCTTGCTTAGTGTATGACAACAGTGTTCCACATATATGCCTGTGTTCCAGCCTCTGTCCCCCATCTACATACCAAGCTGTGCACATTTGTCATGCTGTTGGGGGCTGTTCTGTAGTGGGCTGTGAGTATATCACACTGCCATAGCTGCCAATAATACACTGCTGTTGTATCCCTCACACATACACTGGGGCTGGGGCCATATATATGCGGGCATCACCTACACAACACATGTGCGCCCTTATGCACTGCAGAGGCCAGTGTATGTAACAGTGGTATATGGTCTTGTATTACAGAGTCCAGGTGGGGAGCACCATAAATGGCCTAGGCTGTTACAAATGTGGGGGTATCAGGGGTGACCTGCCACAAGGTATGTGGATGTACAGTACCATATACTTCACTTATATTGAAATTACTTACATGACTTGGGGTACTGCAAGCCTACTGCCTCCTGCAATATAGACTGTTCTGTGCATTATGCCTTGTTATGTTCCGGGTACAACCCATATGATCACAAAACCTCTTTACCTCCTACAGAGTTTGTACAGAGTGTAGGTAGAGGCTTTTGAACTATACACCTGCAGTATATACTGTTGATTGTGTGGTACCCTGTGGCCCAGTCTGTCAGCACTATTGTACATTCTGAAGGGCTTGGCTTTGAATGCAACAGTTGTGAACCTTTCCGGACTACTGTATAAGTGTAACTGTTTCACAGTTGCAGTACTCCGTTTATATGGTTGTCAGTATTTGAACAGCTATATGATATGGCATATAGGACCGTTATGGTACACAATTAAAGGAGTCCCATTTCTGCAAACCTGTGTGTGGTGTCTTTCCTATGACCTTTCTATGGGTATATGTTGCAGGCAATGATTGACATTAGTATGTTTAGCACATACAGTGTCCCACTTGTTCAGGTGTTAACTGTAGGCATAGTGGCTGTTTCATATTGTGTGCACCTCCTACATACATATGTTACTGTACATACATCTGCGTGTGTATGTGTAGTCACATGTATGTATGTATATATATATATATATATATATATATATATATATATACGCACATATACACACACATATATATATATATATATATATATATATATATATATGTGTGTGTGTGTGTGTGTGTGTGTGTGTGTATATCTGTATCAGCATATATGTGTATGTGTATCTGTATCCTGGGGACGTTGACAGCTTCCACATATTACATGTCCTGTGGGAGGCAGACTTTACTTGGTAGTTTATTGCAGGACGCAGGTGTTTGGCTGTGGGGGGAGGCCTATTCGTACAAGACTTATAGTGTTTGGGACCTCTCAACCCCATTAATGGTGCATGTGGACATAGGTGTATTTGTTAATCTGCAATTGCTATCTACAGATATATGGCCATATATATCTATATAGATATATTTATCTGCTAACAGATATATAGGTATATGTGCATAGATAGTGATATATATGTATATAGAGTTAGTAAAACAAAATATATATTTGAATACATGTGTATCTATACATATATGGGTATGTTGTATCTGTTAAGGTTGCACTATAGTTACACACGCAGACATCTAGATGTTGGTATACATTCTCTGCACTATTGCATGACAGGACTGGCTGATATGTTTCTGAAACATTGAACATCTGTGTACTTGTCATGGCTTAGTGGTACATCGGTTTGTCTAGAGTGTGCAGGGTCCTTGGTTTGAGCTTTGCCAGAGTTGTTTAATTTGTTGCTGGTCAGCACACGGCCTGTTAGATAGAGAGCGATTAAGGCACCGTAAAGCAGTTGTAAGCAGATTTGTGTGTTCTGCCCAACAACAAAATAAACAGGTCTTGCAAGGCTCATAACCAGGAACCTGCACATCATACACAAAGTGATTTACCACTAAGCCATGGCAGCTATGCATAATCATGATGTTTCCACATACATATCATTCAGCCCAGGTATACAACACTAAAGGGAATGTATTACACCATGTAGATGTATTTGTGTGTGTATATATATTCATCATTGAATGGATATAACATATCTATATATGTAGATTTAGGTATAGACATATATATATATATATATATATATATATATACATATATATATATATATATATATATATATATATATATATATATATATATATATATATATATATATATATATATATATAAGCCAGTACATACATATATACATAGATACACATACAGCCATTGATATATATGTATATATCCACATGTCCACGTATAGACAGCACTAGGAATGCATATAGGTCAGCATATATATGGCTCACCTTTCAAAGGGAGAAGTCCATGTGTCTGGAAGCTAGTAGGCCTAAAGTATGTTCTCAACATTGCACAATCCTGCAATAAATGCATAGAATGTGCAATGTGCTAATGTCAGTATGCATTCGCTCATTGCAGATTAGGCAATTTGGTTGCAGATGCCACTATAGTGGGGATGGGCAATAATTGCCTTTCCCACTGTAGTGCACACTAGGAGTTTGTATATCACAGTATGGGGGTTGTGGGGGGCCCAGCTCCCAGAGGGGGGTGCTGGGAGTCATTCCCCTGCCATTACAATATGTATTCCAACTTGCAGTTTGAGTGTCAGTGAAGGTGCCTTTAGAACTGCAGTTCTCTTAACTGTGGTGCAGTAAGAAATGATGGGTTAGCCCTTTTGGTTTGCAGAAAGGGCTGTTCGAAAGAATGATTGTCCCCCTGTCAGAGGTGAACACATATATATCAATATAGATATATATGGACATACATCTGTAGATGGAACTGGGAATGTAACCACAACATATATCTCTACATGTACCATTGATGGGTGTGAGAGACCCAAACAACATACATCTGGCATGGATAGGTATTCCCCCCAGTCAAATACGTCTGGCCTGCAATACAATACCAACCTTAGCAGATCCCATAAGCAGGACCCTACATGACAAGGGCAATACATGTGAAGAGTACTCCATCCTACCTGTAGGATGTAAGGCTGGCATTGCTAACATATCATGCAGTACAGTCAAGTGAAATGTCATACTTGGGGGAACCCCCAGGGCAGGTGCAGTACGTAGCTGGAATCCCTTATACAATCCAATAGCCCTACACCTGACAATGGTTTCACCACTGTTGGCAAGGACATCCACAATCCCACCATGTCAGCTGGAAACCACCACCCGGTAGCCTGATGACCGTGGTCTGCAGGGACATGGAACATACCAACAATGAACCCATGGCCAATGTCACTGGTTATCTCAACACACAGGACCCCACCAATGTTGGACTTGCCAAAGGCAGAGAATACAACCTGAACCTGGTATACCTCCTTCAACCAATCATGACAGGTGTAGATGAGGGTTAGCAGGTGCACAATGCCTATGTAGATCATAGCAGGCTTTTGTACACCATCCCGCTTGTAGGAATTTGTGTAGTTGTTATGGGATCTACCTCCGTTCACAGGATATGTTCCCACTAGGACTGCTTGGCATATGCAAACATACCACAGGTGCCAGCCCTTGGGCATACAGTCCTTCACAGGTCATAGATGTGTCAATGCCCTCCTCCACACTATTGAGGTGTGCAGCACTACTGGGGTTGCCATAATTCACTGGGTGTGGCTGTTTTGGACATGACTACCACAATTGCAGTTACTGTTGTATCTATCCCCACACATAGCTGTCTGTAATACTGTACAGTGTATGTAATCAGGTTGTTAGTTGTTGTCTACACCATTCACAGTAGTTCAGCACCTCACACCCTCCTAAGGGTAGGGCTATGCCACCGGCATTGGCACACACATGTTACTTAGGTGAGGATCGCAGTAGAGTAAGGAGAGGGACATACACCCTGCTAATAGCATATTCAATGTCATCCACATTGCAGACTGCATATATAGCACTGTATGGTTGTGCCTATCCTGTCTTGGTGGGATTACATGTGCAACAGATGTGTTACCTGCACGAGGACATACCTCCATGTGTACAGTCCTGTACTTGTACTGCATCCTAACCAAAGGCACTGTGTGTTGTACGCAGCCATGACATGTGTACCACCCACTACACTTACTGGTGTCCACTGTAGAAGGCCTGCTGACACCACTACACCCATCAGCCATGTGGCACATGGACAAATACAACATAATCTGAACAGAAACTGGTGACAACAATACAACATTGTTAATTAAAGCTATGATGCATCATGGCTGCACAGCTGCACCTTCCAAGATATTAGCATTTCACTTTACTGCTGAGAACATGCTAAACATCATTCCATTGCTACACTGTTGTACAGTCACCCTGTGCATCAGAAACATGTTAGCCTGTCCCTGCATCAATGTTATGGATGTCAGACAGTGGCACAGGTATCATCATATGCACAGGGTATGTTGTTGGTTTGCCAGAGGCCTAGGCTGAGCCATACAATTGACAACACGTGTGTGTGTGTGTGTGTGTGTGTGTGTGTGTGTGTGTGTGTGTGTGTGTGTGTGTGTGAGGGGGCTGAGTATTGTTATGGGCCACTGGTGATGTCGAGTGTGCAGGCATGTGGTTGCCCTAGGTTTGTTGTTTATGGGTGTGTGTCTGCATGCACACAGTTCCTCCATGTGGCTGCCCTATACAGGGAATTGTGGGACAGCTGCAGACTGTACCTGGCAGGGTTTGTAGTTCACCATCTCCGGCCATGGACACGGGACCTGTGCCTGGCAGGGGTGCTACAGGCAGTATCAGGTACAGGGCCAGACCAAGTACTGTCTCCCGAGTTTGACAGACATCCACTGGATCCAGGTCCCTCCTGGGACTGGCCAGGGCCACATGCACGTGGTCTGCCATGACGGGTTGTGGACAGCCCCCCCCCACAGTGCTGGGGCTGGTACTGCCACTACGGGAGCGGCTGTGACTTTTTGGACGTCCACGGCGACCTTCAGCTGCTGGTGTTGCTGGCATACATCAGTGCAGCCATCGCAACCATCCTGCCCTGTCCTGATGCATGGACATGACATTTTGGATGAATTCCAATGTTTCACCCCTCCATCTATCTATGACCTTGGTGTAATTACGGATGACACCTGCTAGGTCACAGATGCTGTCAGTTACAGAGGTGTGATGAGCCCTCTGCACCCTTAGACCCTTCCTGGTGTACCATTCCATTCATGCCTGTGCCTCCATGACAGTCTGGAACATGTGTGTGGTTGAAATAGATGTTGCACATCTGCCAGGTGCATGATAACCAGCAGTGCTCCTACGAGCATCCCTGCACATCTAACTATGTGATACCCAGCCAGACATCTGGCTATGGCTGCTGTGTCCTGACTCACATGCCATCGATACCACACTGTCCTGGCCCATGCCAACCGTAGGCTGTCTCTCAGCTAGGGGCCAATGGTGATGAGGTGTGTAGAGGCAGTGTGACTGTGTGCATGGATGGTGTGGATACGTGTGGGTTGTCAATTGGTGGCCCAGCTGCAGCTCCTGACGACCCTTCCTGAGCCTCAACACACCTATTTTCATGGTCACTGTCTGTATCAGAGACATCAGACTCCCTGCGGGGGGGGCAGCCTCACCTCACCACCTGTGAGGGAAAAACAGGGAACAGACTGTAAGATCTGCACAACGCCGCTAAACAGTAAATACACACACACACACACACACACACACACACACACACATGTGCAGACATGACCACACACACAGACATACACACATGCAGTCGACATACATGGCAACCCATACACTAGACCAGACAGCACCTGCAGACAGCTCCCGCAACCCCATAACACACACAATAGCATGCAATGGTGCAGTACAGTATCACACACATACCTGTAATTACACACGTCAGCATGCAGGACATGTGGGACTGAATAGCATGTAGTGCAATTGTAGTCAATCCTTGTTACCAACATTATACATGGCTGTGATGCATGGGTTCTGCTTGTAGGTGATAGCCCTCCCCTGGAACCCACTGCACCCATGTCCACGGCATTGCTGTGCATCTGTTCAGCACCCTGGCATGTACTGTGCACCATACCTCATGGGTGTACACACCATTGCAGGATGTGTCTCTGTGTGTCAGGTGTGTTTCCGCTGCTGCTCACAGCCTCTGTGTGTTCCTGGATCATGTATGGACACGTGTTTAGTGACTGCTTGATGTGTATTCACATATGTCACCATCAGTGATCATATGCTTACATATGTGATAAGACAAAAAGTGAATATTCCACACACTCATAAACTAAGAACATCCCGCTCAAAAAAGTTCTTCAACCCAGATAACTTCCTTACTGAATTTCAAGCATGCGACTGGTCACCACTAACTCATCTTGAACTTAATAAAGCAGTGACCTACTTTAATACAACCTTTCTTCAAATCCTTGATCATCATGCCCCCTTTCACTCTATTAGAATAAGATCCAAATCTGCTCCATGGCTATCTAAGCAAACAAAAGAAAAAATGATCCTCAGAAATAAAATCTGGGCCAAATGGAGAGGTAGTAAATGTGCATCTGACCACCTCCTCTTCAAACAATTAAGAAATGCCACCAAGAAAGATACTGTTAGAGACAAAAGGAATATTATCTTCACCTTCAACAAAGCAGTCAAAACCCTCAAAAATTCTGGTCAAGTGTTAATAAACTTTAAACCTGGACATTCACCTACTCCTACCCTTCAGGCTTTCATCTCAACAATGCTACACAGATCCCTGAAGCCTTTAATAAGTATTTTACAGAAGCCATTCAATCGCTAGCTAACTCATTGCCCACATCTACTGCTTCCTTACCAAATACCTCTACCCTCATCCAAGACCTTTCAGATTCAGCCCGTGTTACATCTCTTATTTATAAGCTTCTTAAAAACTCAAACCTTGCACCCCATCTGCTGACCAACTCCCATCCAAATACCTACAAATAGCTGCAAAAGCTATCAATTATCCAGTATCCATACTGATTAATAGGACTATCACTGAGGGAACAATCCCCACCTTATGGAAAATATCTCATATAATTCCCCTACACAAAGGAGGCTCATCAACTGAACTCTCAAATTTCGCCCTATTGCCTTACTTTCCCCATTAGCCAAGATTATGGAAAGATGTGTTCATAAACAAATTCTTAACTACCTTCTTCAAAACAAACTTCTAGCCGACTGTCAACATGGATTCAGACCATTCCACAGCACTACAACTGCCCTCCTTTCCTTCTCTGACTCCATAAATAAGAATAGAAACAAAAATCATTTCTCCTCAGCACTATTCATAGATCTTTCAAAAGCCTTTGATATGGTTAACCACAATATACTTCTTGACAAACTAAACCTTTATTCTCTCAGCCCACACTCGCTACAGTGGTTTAAGAGCTATCTCCAAAACAGGCAACAAGCAGTCCTATGGGAGAACAACCTATCTTCCTTACTCCCAGTAAATATTGGTGTTCCACAAGGATCAATCCTTGGCCCCTTCTTTTTCATTATTTATCAATGACCTACATCTCAATAGACCAGAAGCCACCTGCATTCAATATGCTGATGACTCAACATTAATCTGCACTCCTAAAATATTCTCCCTCCAGTCCCTCACCCAAACAGTCTTCTTAACTGTCGAAAATTGGTTTATGCAACACTGCCTCCTCCTTAACCCCAAAAAAACTAAGCTTCTTCTCTTTACTCCTACTCATAAATCTCCCACACCTCTCTTTACTATCTCCTCGAATAATGCAACCAGTATTAACCCTGATAATACCACTCGATTACTAGGTGTAACTATTGATAACAGTCTCAATTATGATGAACACATCAACATCACTATTAAAGCTGTCAACAAAAAAATTGGGACTCTCTACAGAATTAAACCCTTTCTTACCCCAGTAGCTAGAAAACCATTGCTCAGACACACCTGATCTCCACCTCTTCTATGCCTCACCTATCTATACTAACTTATCCAAAAATAACATTACCAAACTCTATCTGCTACAATAGCATAGCCAGATTCATTACTGCTACTCTGAGAACACACCATTGTCTTAACCTCAAACAGCTAGATTGGTTAGAGCTAACTAACCACTTACTCTATCAACAACTACTCATCATTCAAAAGACCCTCTACTACCCTGATGCCACCCCTAGCTTTACAAAACTGATCATACCATATAAAAACCTAGCCACACTCCATTCTGCTAACAAACTCCTAGTATCTCTAACTAAATCATATAATAAAGCTAGGGATTCATTATTTTCAAATTCCATAGGTAAAAACTGGAATCAACTCCCTCAAGAAATAACTAATCAAAACTCTACCTCTCTTTTCAAAAAACACATCAGAGAACATCTTAAAGCACAGTGGTTGTGTCCTTGTGCTAATCCCGACAAACCATGTCCTCATTTACCTAATTTTCCTCCCCTTTCCCCTTACTGAGCTCCTCACAAACACTTTCAATAGTTTGAGATTTATATCTGAGAAGTAGACTTTACCAGCAACCTTTTTAACTTCATCTTGTGTTATTTTTTCTGTTTTATAAGTCTAATACAGTAGTATATATTATAAGTTTATCTCCTATTTTTAGTATTTCTTTTGTGTTGAAATTGATTTTTCTTTTTTACCTTGTATAGTTTACTCATATTAATGCTTTATTTGCCAAATCATTGTTTATTGCCTGTACTGGAGCTTTTCTCCCCGGGCCTCTACTGAAAACGGATACATGTCCAGCTAGACTAGCCCGGTCAACAAATGTAAAATATATGTAAAATAAATAGATAAATAAAATGTATGAGTGGTAGATTACCATTAGACCAACCACAGAGACATTGTACTGTACCTATGGTGAGTGTAGAGACCATTATTGACCATGATTGGGCCCTGGCTGATGTTGCCTGTGGTACACATAGGTTCATAAGTGAGTACTGGTCTATTGGTCCTGGGGCCTACATAAGCCTAGCCACAGGGGTTCCCAGCCATGCACCACTTACTAATGTTATTTCCCTGTGCCTCTGTCAGGCTGTGGCACACACATGCTACCCAGGGTGTATTCCCCATTTCCCATCCAATTGGCAAGTGTTTCTGTCAAGAGGGCCAATGAGTAGCATTGCCTGACATGTATGGGTAGTCCATTCCAGAGTGTGGTGATTCCCCAGGACAGGGCCCTATCCCTCCAGTATGTTTTGTGTAATGTGTTGATTAGGTTTAAGACCCTGGAGCGTGTGTTAGCAGAGGGAGTGGGATGTCATTATATGCAGCATGTTCAACTGCTCTGTGTATAACATAGCTTGTATGTTGGGCAGATGTCAGCTGTGCCTGGGCAATGTGCACTGGAGTGTAGCCACAGTTGTCTGAGATGGACTGTGTATTTCATGTGTTTGAGGCTGATAATCCCATTAGTGAGGTGTGTGATATGTTAATGCACATGTACAGCATGCATTAGGGTAGGTGGGTTAGATGTGTAAATGGCCTACACCTTAGCTATGACATGCACAGTGAATTGCCAAGCATAACCTTAAATCTTACTCACCAGCATCCAGCCATTGCCTTGCTGGTATCCCAGAGGTACCTATATTGACATGGGATAGAGTTGATGTCAGTGGCCACAGCTGTGGCATTGCTACAGGGTGGCTGCACTATTACAGTACAACAGCTGAAGTCCACAGTACTGCAGTTTATGCATTACTGCTTATCAGTACTACACAGCAATATACCCCACATCTCACACATGCATGGTCTACCTGTACAGATGCATACACTACAGTAGTCTACTGATATGCCCTGGAACCTTCATGCATGCTCAGTGTGTGGTGCGTGAGTAGCACCCACCTCCATGACCATATAGGGCTGGAGCTCTTGCGGCCAGGCAGGTTCTACCAGGCTGATGAGCAGCTTCTCCACTCTGGTAAGGGGGGATGGATATTATAGCACCCCCTGTTGCAAGGTGGTCACCCCACATGACAGTGGCATGACGTTGTACTTGCTAGAGCAGGTCACTACAATGGTGGTGGACCTGCTCATAAGTTCAGCTGTGCAACCCCACCTCATTCACCCTGTGGACCACATCAATCTACATGGCTGTTCTCTCCTGCTGGTCCATGCTTGTCCATGAGAAGAGCAGCTGATAGTTGTGGATGATGCTGGTGATGATGATCTCCTCCTCAGTGGTACTGTATGTGGGGTTTCTCAGGTGTTCCATACTCTCTGAAAGACATAATGATGGAAATATGTCTGAGCAACTCATATATCAAGTTTACCATAATACAATACACATATCAGTCTCCCACCACCATATCAGCTCCAACATAATGTTCACACTACGCCAGTGGTATGTGTCCGGTATGTGTACCATTGGGCCATATATTGTATTGTACAACACTTTCTGCTATGTGGTCATAGACATGCTCCCTGTGGAGACACTAGAGTTGCAAGGCTGTTACAGGGTATTTCACCTGCATGCCATTGTCACTGCCACTATGTTTCCACATATGCATGTGGCAGGCCTACTATGTGATTGCTACACATCTGGCATTCTGTAGTATTGTGGATATCTATGCATGCTGTTGGACATGTTCTGGGATTGTGTGGATTATTACAGCCCACATATGTTCCATGACAGTTACACACCAGTATGTCTAGGGATTATTTGTTAGCAGAAACACCATTCCAACCTAATGTGCACGTTACCAGTCCACATCACATCCATGGCCCACCATGGAACCTCATTATCCACTGTTCCATCACTACCTTCATGTGGAACCACCTCAGGGGATGGTTTCCCCCTCATGGACTACACACAGACATGTGTCTGTCACCGATTTAGGTCACGGGTATTGGGCATAGGGAGGTCCACAGTGACAATGGGTATGTGCTACATCAAAGGCAGTCACGAAACGAAACTTTTCACCACCAGGAAGTCAGTCAAAGCTCTTTTATTGCAAAACCAAGTGAACAAGGCTGATAGCCAACCACATCAACGTGTAAACGCCCTTAATCCTCAAATAACAGACAGTATGCGTTTTCGTCAAATTCTCGACTTCATCAGACAGTCAGTACATCCAATTAACACAGTATATATACCATTTGCCATCAATTAATTAATTAAAACCAGTTCAAAATTTAAAAACACATCATGCTTAAAATTATAAAAATGTCGTTTAAAAACTAATGTGCATGTATCAATTTGTAAACATTCTTAAGACATATGTTTGTAACCTTGAAAGATATATATGCATGTGCATATTTCCATGAATGTTTTGAAAATATATGAATAAATTATGATATAATATTCATGTAATGATAAAGTGCTACTGCAGATTTAAAAATCAATTCAATTCTCATGTATTATAACAATAACATGAAATATGAAAAACACAAACACCTAAATATAAATATAATTATAAATTCTCATATATAAAACTTAAAAACTATATGATATTTTTAACATAGTGAAAACTTATTAAAATTCATGAATCCATGTATGTATTGAATAACTTAAATGAAGTAAATAAAGTGGATGAAATGAGCCTATATCTGGTGTAATGGAGCCCTCTTGTGGTCATAAAGAATTATTGCCACAAAACAATTATCTTACTGTTTTGCAGCTCTTAATTTAAGTAATGGTAGTATAGATATATTGTCGTTGAGCCCTGGGAATTAAATTTGCTCTCTCTACCCTTCTAGTAGCTTTTTGTTGGCCCTAGTACTATCTTTGTTCATTCATTAGCAACTCATTGTCATGGATCTTAAAAATTTGCTATCTGGTCTTTGTTCCGATAAGGATGACTTAAAAATTTTTGGTATTGGCATTGAAACTAGAGAGATGGATAAATCATATACCACTGATCCAGTTGACGGTTGCGATAACTTATTCTTTAAATTGGGCAAACAAATTAAAATATTGAGAACGAACATTTGGCATCACAAATTATTTAAAGCTTACCAAGCACAAAACATCTCTCCCAGGGGTTTGAGATGTAAAATACAACCATTGGTTGGTGTACCCGATGAGACCCTGCTTAAGGATTGGCAACAAGCACAACAAGAGGCCGCTATGGCCAGGGTTCGTATCTTGGCATCTTATTATGAGAGAACAATACAGGGCAACATCAATGAGGTAGAGCAAACTTGCAATGATCTCAAACAGTTTGAACATGACAAAAATTTTCAGGGTAGTTTGAGCAAATTGTCTAAAGAATTGTCCGCTTTAGAAAGCAATTTGAAAATCAGGAAGCTGCATAAATTCGCTCGTGACAAGGATGATTATGACAAAGGCAGACAATTTGAATCACATAAGAGTGTTAGGTTTGCCCGTGGTACTAAGAATGTCCCCTTTACACGTAAAAAGAGACCGAGACCCATCTTGAAGAAAAAAACAGGGTCTAATTACATCACATCAGGGGAAGAATCGTCGACCATAGACACTGAAACACCTAGCTTTGGTGATTCTCCCAATGCTAAGAGGGGAAGGAGAATGGATGCCCCTTTAGGGGATACAAGCACCGGGCAGGTAGAAAACACAGGGGTCACAAATTTAGAAGAACTCTTTCTATCAATAGTGAAGTAAATCACCATTGTACTAATGTTTTGAACATTTCAAAACATGTTTTAACTGTTGAACAATATTCTTTACTTAATAAAGGCCTTGGCTTTGTTCCTGGTTTTCTCATTGATGAAAGTTCCATGGTTAGTGACGCTATTGAGTTCTGTAGGAAGATCAATCTCAAATTATTTTTTAAACAACAGGATCACAGTGATGAGACTCAAAGATCATCTGATTTCAGGTTTCACAAATCTAAATTTAATCCTCCGATGGATAAACATGTAGCTGTATTCCAGCAAGCAGTGATCAAAGATATACATTTCCAGTATGGCTCAGGAGACCTTATGAAGCACAACCTATCCAAGAAAGAACAATTGGCCCTAACACAACTCAGGAACAATACAGACATAGTGATCATCCCTGCGGACAAAGGGGGCACGGTTGTGGTTATGGATCATGATTCTTATGTCAATGAAGGACTTCGACAACTCAATAATCGTCATCATTATATGAAGATGGATATTGATCCTACACCTAGTTTCCAATCAGAGATTAATGAATTTTTGGAACAAGCAGTTGAATCCGGTATCATCTCTGAAAAAACAAAAACACATCTAATGGTCAAGGATCCTGCTAAACAACAGCTATATTTACTCCCCAAAATTCATAAGTCCAGTCACCAGCCTCCTGGTAGACCAATTGTCTCCGGTATTGGGTCACTCACTGAACCTATATCGGTTTTTCTTACAGACAAATTGAAACCTCTATTAACATATGTTCGGGCCAGAATCCAGGATACGACTGAATTTTTGCAGATTGTTTCTGAAACAGAACTTGAGCCATCCTGGTTATTGTGCACTCTTGATGTGTCCTCCTTGTATACCAGCATCCCACACTGGGCGGGCCTTATGGCCTTAGAGTTTTGGTTAAACAAATCCAATTTATACCCTCCTGGGATGAATACACTATTGTTATGCATGGTTGAACATATTCTTACGAAGAATGTCTTTTATTTCCAGCAGGATTGCTATTGGCAGCTACAAGGTACGGCTATGGGTGCATCCTTTGCGCCCATTTATGCTGACCTGTTCATGGGATACATTGAGGAACTTATAATTTATGATCCCATGCACAATATATATTTACCAGAGATGGATATATGGAGGAGATACCCGGATGACTGTTGGTTAGTATGGAAAGGGGGTCAGGAATACCTCCAGGAATTTATTGCACATTTGAATAGTAACATCTGGGGTATTGAATTTACTGTGGAGTGTAATCTTAATGAAATCAACTTTTTGGACGTTCACCTGACAAGGCAGTCTGATAATACATTGAAAACGTCTATTTACAGGAAATTCCCACAGTACAATACTCTATTGCATTCGACAAGTCATCATCCTAAACATATTATTAGGAATATACCTAAATCTCAGTTTGTGCGTATTAAAAGAATATGCTCTTCTTTTGATGACTTCAATAATGAAAGAATGGATCTAACCAACAGGTTTTTATCTAGGGGTTATGCCCCGCAGATTATTGATTCAGCTATTAAATTTAGCCATACCAGATCCAGGGAATCTCTTCTTGAATACAACATACGTTCCAAAAATCAGGATACTGATCTATGTAGATTTGTGACTACCTATGGCAGAAATAGTGGACATCTAATTAACATCATCAATAACCATTGGAACATACTTTATTCTCATCCCCTTTTGTCTGACTATTTGGGAGAACGTTGTTACTTCTCCTACAGAAAGGGCAAAACACTTGGTTCATTATTTTCTCATTATAAAAGGACCAAAGACACGCAGGAACAATTTACACAGAGGACACTTACTGGTGATAAAATTACAGGCATCTACCCATGTGGACATTGCAGTTTTTGTAGTTACATTTTCAAAACAACCAGTTTCACTAGCAAAAATACCGGGCAAATATATGACATTAAATTCTTTGGCAACTGTAGCTCAGACTGGATAATATATCTTGCAACATGTACATGCCAGGCATTTTACATTGGCCAAACATCCAGACAGTTTCGTATTAGGATTTCGGAACATCTGGGTGATATTAGAAATAAGAGATTGACCAATGCATTATACAGACACTCCATCAAGCATCAGACAGCCAAATTCTCTTTTGTTATTATTGACCATATCAAGGGAAATAGAACATTCAAAACGGGCTGGCATGAAATATTAAATGCTAAAGAAAAAAGATGGATTATTAAACTTGGTGGTCTTTTCCCACCGGGATTAAATGACAAATTATAATTTAATTCAATTTCTGAGTTTATAGTATATGTATCAATATTTAACTTTTTGCAATATACCATTGGATCACTGACACATCTATATTCAGATGTACCATATCTGACTAGTTTTTGGTATAAAATGTCTAGTGATTCAACTTTATTATTTTTGTATCAAATATATAGGGATTCATGTTTTTGATACATATATGCATAATTATTATTTTGTCAGTTCTCAATCTGTCTATATATTTTTATCTTAACTTGAACATTTCGGAAGACATGGTGTTTTGTTTAAAAATTTTTTTATTACATACACAGGAAGTGATGTCATATTACTCTTCTATGACAGTATATAAGACTGGAATCCACCATTATGGCTTATTGTACTACTGACGAAAGCCTTGTTGCTGAAACCGGTCTAGTTTCAGTTGGAATAAAGTTTGGTTATGTTTGAATCCTCAAAGGTGCTGGCTTTTTCTTCTGTTCATCTACCTAACTCACTTGCCGTGCACCAGCCTAACCTGCTAGCTTTTTCTTGCTACATGGATTCCTAAGCTATGGGCACACCTGCTTAAAGGGGTATACCACTAGGCAGATTGAATTGGCTAAGCTACACATTGCTTACACTTACTAACTTGAGCTGTGTTGCAGTTAGGATTGCTTAATAGTTAATTAGCACTATATTTGCCATTTGGCAATGATTTATTCTTCATTACAGGTTATATATGTGTCTGATATCCGTGATTCATGTGTACATACACTGTATGGGGACCTGGAGAATTCTACACTTTATTACAATCACACCTCAGATCTATGCTTACTTCAATACTCCAGTTTACAAATTTATGTTCTGTGGCAGGTTATACAACATCACACTGTACATAGATTCAGTTCACATGTTTGATTTGATTTTCCTGTGGTGATGATTAGTTTGCTGATACGTCATTTATATCTATTGCTATGATGGCCTGGTGGTTAACTACTGTGACTATAGTGTGCAGATTCCTGAGTTTGAGCCTTGCAGAGGCAGTTTATTTTTTTGCTAGGCAGAACAAGGGCCATTGGATACAGTGTGATTAAGGTACTTTTGAGCGGTTGTAAGCGGGTTTGCATGGGGATAAGCACCGCCTACACAGGTTAAGCAATTTTGAGGCTTACTGGGTGTAGGATACTGCAAACTGAAATTAGCAGTGCTTACCTTCACGCAAACCTGCAAACACGGCCTTATACTCGCTTACTGGTGCTGACATATGCTTACTACTGCTTCTTGCTGCTTAACCTGACTACTGCTTTATGCATAATGATACTGACACCTCACATGTGCATTTCCTGCAGTACTCTAGGTCATATATGTATCTATCTATATCTATATATATATATATATATATATATATATATATATATATATATATATATATGTTCCTTCACAGCAGCTGTACTCCATTTCATATATATATGTTATTCCATACCGTGCTTTGCCATGGGAAATGGTATGTCTCAGTTACCTTCCTGTTCCTCCCTCCTTTCTCGCTTACATCCATGGGGCAGTCCCATTAGAATGGGTCTGTTCAACCCCAGCACACCTCGGCCCATAATGTCTTACCCATCATTCCCTCCACCCCCTCCCTCCCTCCTCCACATCAATCATCCTTCCTACTGGTTCCATCCGAATCTCACCACACCACTACACATTGCCCACTCTCCACTTCTCAGGACTCATCATGTACGCTGTCTCACCCCATGGATCTTCAGGGTTCCCACACATTCAGTCCGCAAACATACATATCCTTCTTTGCTTACCTGTAAGGCATGGTATGTTACCTTGAAGACTCTTTTTAGCAGAATATTTGGGGTCGTCCCGATAGGGACGAACATGCTTTTGTTTAAGATTAGACTTTGCAGGCTGACACTGTTTCTCCCACTGGTAGTATCCTGCCAGTAGTCTGGGTAGCAGTGCTGTGCAATTCTTAGTGGTGCTTAATACTCGAGTTGCATGATACTTGCCTTTTGGCATTGATGTCTTCTTCGTAACATGTTATATATGTGTCTTGTATCCTTGATTCATGTGTATGTACGCTGTATGGGGTCCTGGGAACTTCAACACTTTATTGCAATAACACCTCACATCTGGCCTTACTGCAGTACTCCAATTCACATATTTATGTTGTGTAGCAGGTTATACCACTTCACACTGTACATTGATTCAGTTCACATGTTTGGTTTGATTTTCCTGTGGTGAGAATTAGTTTGCTGATACCTCATGCACATCTATTGTTATAATGGCTTAGTGGATAACTACTGTGACTATAGTGTACAGGGTCCTGAGTTTGAGCCTTGCAGAGGCAGTTTATTTTGTTGCTGGGAAGAACATGGGCCGTTGGATCCAGAGTGATTATGGCACTTTAAAGCAGTTGTAAGTGGGTTTGCGCGACGGTAAGCACTGCTAACCTCCGGTTACAGTTTCTTACACTCAGTTAGCTTCTACTTTGCTTAATCTGTGTAGGCAATCTTTACCCCCCATGCAAATACACTTAAACATGCTTACTAGTGCTTACATATGCTTATTACTGCTTATTTGTGCTTAAACATGCTTACTAGTGCGTTATTCGTTATGACACTTCACATGTGCGTTTTATGCAGTACTCCAGTTCACATTTAAATGTTATTATGTAGGTTATACGGCAATAAGATGTAAAAATATGTTCATATACAGATTTCACATGGAAAATGATATGTGCTGCAGTGGGACTCGAACCGGGAATGCCTATTTGTTAGGCAGATGCTCTAACCACAACACTATTGCTGTGCTGCTTCATTTGCATATATATTCCTTGTTATCCTCTTCAGCCTTTTCAGCTGCTTTAACTGTAGCTAAGCAAGGGGCAAACCCGCGCACCTATGGTTAGCTGTACTCTGGGTTTTAAAAATAAATAAATAAAAGGGTCTCTTCATTTTATTTGACTGTACTGTTGCTGTTGAACACATGGGGACTGTTGGTGGGGATAGGCGGACACTTATGAGCAGTCTTGCTCATTTATTTACACATTCTTCTGTTCTACTTTGCAGGGGAGTGTTTATTCTGAGAGTTAGGAGTTCAGGCAGCGCACCTTCATTAATATGCATGGTGCACTGCTGTCCTCCTCTTAAACTCCTGCTTCTGTGCAGGACTAGATTAGTCCTGCACAGAAGATTAGTAAATCTGGGGGCATGACTAGCTCTTTTTTTAATTCTCAAGCCAAACAATGGTATATTCAGATGCATCAGAAGTGTGTAAACCATACACAGTACAGGTATCATCCAAGGTAAGCAAATAAACAATGTCAGCTGCAGCATGTAATTTCTATACTGAGATAACATGTCCACATTCATCAATATAATACAGATCTCTGATGCTTATTGAAGAAGAACAATGATGTGCATACATGAGCAGTTTCGTCCTATATTAAAGCTAACAGTGTTGGCCCATATGAATGAAGACTACAATTAAAATGGATGCTGTTGGGTTTTACATATCACTAGCATGAAACAATAGCATGTACAGCACTTGTATCTTTCGGCTTTTCCTGATTAGGGGTCGCCACAGCGGAACTCTGATCCGCTGATTGGAAGTAGATTTTTACGTACCGAGTTGCCAGCTCTGACGCACAACCTTCAACAAAGGAACACCCATTCATGCATGTCTCCACACAGAAGATGCTTTAGCTGAGAATCAAACAGGACAACATCTTATTGTGAGGTGACAATGCTACCGCAGCACCACCACCGCAGTACAGCACTGATGTCCATAATATACGGCTACAATTTTTGTGTATATATATATATATATATATATATATATATATATATATGTGTGTGTGTGTGTGTGTGTGTGTGTGTGTGTGTGTGTGTGTGTGTGTGTGTGTGTGAGACTGCTGAATGTGTACGCCCAAAATGGAAAACCTTTTTGTACTGTGATATGATGAGTGTGCACCCACAATGGAAAAAAGAAGTTATGTCTTACCATGATGTTCCATCTGTGTTGTAGATCCTTTATTCATTCATTACAGATAGGACCTCGGTTCCATCCTTGGAAGTGATACAGCCATTTTCCAGCTCAAGCAAGAGAAAGACTCTCAGCTAAGAACCTACCCACAATGCCCCTCTCCTAGATATTTCAGATCAAGTTTGCTCACCCTAGATAGAAGATGTAGTAATAGGAAAAAAGTTAGGAGGCTCTGTCTGAGCAAATACCCTAACCAGGATTTCTTAAAGTCCACCAGGAATGCAGGCAGGGGGAAGGAGGGCGGGAAGTAATGAATGAACAAAAGATCTGCAACACAGATGGAACATTATAGTAAGACATAACTTCTTTATCTGATGTTGTAAATCTTTTGTTCATACATTACAGATAGGACCGAGTCCCCATCTACTTGAGTCCTGGATGGCCCTAATGAAGGATATTCCTGAGCACCATAGAACCAAAAGATGCTCATCCCCTGGAGGCTAAATCAAATTTGTAATGAGATATGAAGGTATGAGGTTTTGCCCAAGTGGCTGCTGCTCATATAACATCCATAGAGGCTCTGGAATGAAAAGCTACAGAGGTAGCCATAGATCTGGTAGAATGAGCCTTTATTCTGGAAGGTAAGGGTAGCTTATTCTGTTGGTATATAAAGGTAATGTCGTTTCTAAGCCAGGAGGGTAAAGTCACTTTGGAAACAGGTTTACCCAATCTGGGTCCTGTAAAGGCCACACACAATTGGTCTGTTTTCCTGAAAGATTTAGTCCTGTTCAAATAATAACAAAGCTGCTGATGCACATCAAGGGTGTGCAAAAGGTACTCCCCTCTATTAGAAAGCTGAGGGAAGAAAACCGGCAGGTCAACAGATTGATTAATGGAAAAGCCAGAAATGACCTTGGGCAAGAAAGAAGGGTCAGTACGAAGGGCCACCCTATCCGTGTGGTAGATCAAGTAAGGACTCTTGACACTCAAGGCTTGCAGCTCAGATATGCTTCTCGCTGAGGTGAGTGCTACTAGAAGTATGGTTTTCCAAGACAAAAATTTTAAGTCACATGAATCAAAAGGCTCAAAGGGAGAGCCTGTAAGAGACTGAAGCACCAGAGTCAAGTCCCAGGGATCTAAGGGAGGCTTGACCGGAGGTTTAACATGTAATACTCCCTTCAAAAAAGTCTTGGATAGGCGGTGTGAAATAATTGAAGAATTATCAAGACCATTATGAAAATTGGGAATAGCTGCTAAATGTACAGTGATCGTTGAAGCTGAGGCTCCTGCATGTAGAATAGTAGTCAGGTATTGTAGAATATTCTGAATAGGCATAGAGAAAGGGTCTAAGTTCTGGTCTTTGGCCCAAATAGAGAACCTAGTCCATTTACTAGAATAAACCTTTCTAGTGGAAGGTTTCTGTGAGGCATTTATGTGCAAGTTGGCCTCGATGGGTGTCCAAGTACCTTGGACAGTCTTTCCCTGAAAATGCCCCCCCACCCTAACAGTGAAGCATCCATGGTCACCGTGGCCATGGATTGGGGAAGACAGAATGGTCAACACCAAAGATTCTTGTGTGGCTCCATCCACTATAGCATTTCTTCCTTGCAACAGTGTGTAAAGCGTATCATGTGGTTGAGTGGGTAGGTCAACAATGACCATTGTGCAGAAAGGAGCCACTGCAGGATTCTCATATGCAGTCTCGCCAGTGGTACTAAAGTAATGGCAGCTGCCATGGAGCACAAGAGTTGCAGTACAAGACATGCTGGTACAAACGTGTCAGGAAGAAGGTCTTGAATTTGGTGTCTTATTTTCAAAAGCCTGTGAGGGGGGGAGAAACTTGACAGGATGTTGTGTCGAAGACCACTCCAATAAATTCCAGTGTCTTCATTGGGGATGTCTGAGATTTGTCTTGGTGATTGTAATCCCCAAGCAGAGAGCAAGACCTTGAGTGTAAGAGAGGCTGCAGACTAGGAGATTCCTGGTCGGGGCAGTAAGGAGCCAGTCATCTAGATAGGGAAGCACCTGGAATCTTTGTAGTTGAAGATGGGCTACCACAACTGCCATACATTTGGTGAACACTCATGGGGCTGTCGAGAGACTGAATGGTAGTGCCCTGAACTGGTAGTGATTGGCTCCCAGCCAGAAGCAGAAAAAGCTCCGTGGACAGTGATCCATCTTTATGTGGTAGTACGCATCTTGTAGGTCTATAGAGCACATCCAATTGTCCCTCCCTAGGAAGGGAAGAATTGACTGTACTGTGATCATCCAGAATTTTTGAGGTTTGATAAATTTGTTCAGTAGGCAGAGATCCAGGATTGGTCTCCAGTCCCCTGTCTTTTTTGGTACTAAAAAGAACCTCAAGTAAAACCTGGATCCTGTCTGTTCTGGTGAGACTGGTTGGATGACTCTTTTTCTTAGCAGTTTTTCTATTTCTAAGGCCGCTAATTCCCTCTGATTGGGTAGTACATTGGGGATTCATTTGATGGGTCTGGGAGGTAAGTCAAATGGTATTTGGTAGCCTCTGGATATTATTCCCTGCACCCAAACATCATTAGTAATAAGATGCCAGGCTGGTAGATGCAGAGGAAAATGACCCCTGACTGCTTCCAAAGGAAAGCAATTGGGCCGCTGAATAGGAGCATTGGTAGGGTCTGCCAGAGAAAGAATATCTGGCTCCCTGGTTACACGGACCCCCTCTACCCCAAAAGGGGCATCTTCCATATGAGTTGCCCCCTCAGCCCCGGGGGGATTGTTCACCACAAGTGTCACAAAAGGATCCTTGGGATTTCTTGAACCATATCTTTCCTCTCTTCTGGTTCCTGGAGTAGGACCTTTGGGGGTTGGAAAAGCATATGCCCACAACAGACAAGGTCTTTCTGTCTTTCTCACTACATGCAAGTGTGTTTCATACCTTGGGTCCAAAAAGTGCAGATTCATCGACAGATGCATTGACGAAGGAAGATGTAAAGGGGTCTGCAAAGTCACACAATCTCATCCAAGCATTATTTCTCATGACAACATCAGATGCAGCAGCTCGAGCTGCCTCCTCAGTGGTGTGAGATATCAAACGCATCGAGGAGTTTGAGATGGATTCAAGGGGAGTTAGCTGGGGGGTTACAGTGTCACATACCTCATCAGGCAGTACCACCACCAAAGAGGAAGACATTTCAGAAATTAGGTCTCTCTGGAATCGAGTAAAGTGTGCCAGATAATTCAGCGACTGAATGGCGAAGGTCGCTGACACATAGGTTCACTTCCCTAATCTGTCCATGGTCCAGGACTCCCCGTTTGGAGGATGGACAATTGAATTATCTTCTGCCAGTTACCTCTTGGTTGCCGCCACCATGACCATAGAATCAACTGTCAGCTGCTTGGACCAATGGGTCTAGTATTCAGGTGTAGATAACATTTTGTCCGGCCTCTGGGGGACAGGTTCTACATTGTCCGGGGCCTTCCAGACATGCTCCACAATTAGTTATACAAGATCATCTGCTGGTGGGATCACCCAGGAAGTAGCTGGCCAGGCATGGAAGGCCTGCAGAAACACCAATTCCTCAGAAGAAGGGTTAGAGGACTTCCTTTCCCCCAACGGTTTGAGGATTTTGAAGTAGGCCTAGGTTATAGGCAACAGTAAAAAAAGTCTAACTTCACTAAAAATTTAGTAATTTAGAAGAAAAAATTGTCATAAAATCAACAATTTACTACTTAGCTTTGAGAGAGATGGCTAACACGTCTGACTAGGAATGTGACAAATGAGATCTGGAGTATCTAGGAGAGGGCCATTGTGGGTAGGTTCTTAGCTGAGAGTTTTTGGCTTGCGTGAGCTGTAAAATGGCCATATCAGTTCCGAGGATGGAACTGAGGTCCTATCTGTAATGTATGAACAAAAGATTTACAACATCAGATACCTTCTTGTACTGTGATATGATTATTTGAAACATCTGGTGGGACAGCCAAAATAATACTGAGGTAAAGTGTATGTTCATTAATAATAACATACCATATGCCTGCACAACAAACACACAGGACTGCTGTATAAAAATAGCAACTAATTTAGTACATGTGAAATCAACGTATGCAAGCTGTAAAGCAACACAACAGGAACCAACAATTGCACAATCCATAGCCTGACACTTCAATGAGAAAATCTTCTCGTATAAGTTGTGGTGTCAATAATACAATAGCAGAGAATAATGTAATTGTGGCATGTAAAACATGTAAAATGTGTTGATAAACCCTAAGTGGGATATGTGCTATGAAACAAATCCCCACATATAAACATTGCATGGTAGTACAGTGATGGTTATACAAAGTAGTGAAGCATTGCAGTATGGGTAAGATACATATAGATAGCATCCTGAGATAATTTTGAGAATGGAATTTATGGGTCACAGCTTCACACATTATCCTGACAACATACCACATGACCATGTTCAGATACATGTACATTACATATGTACATGCATATTGTTGAAACTTCAACTATAACTCAACACATGCAGCTTACACAGACATATTTGTTTGTCATCATGAAAAAAACATTCTAGTTATGCTGGACACTGCAGGCACTAGTACCTCAATAAATATCAAAAGTGCATGACTAGCTGCATCTAGAAGTCACCCTCTTCAGCTATACTGCATTTCCACAATTCTGTCAGCACATTTGCTATAAGACAAGTGTAGTTGCATCATCCACTCATCTTAGATGCTTTTCCACTTGTATTGCTCACATATCCCTAAGGCAGAAAGAAGGCAGTATATGTTTACAGTCATTTCTACAGATTTAATACTCAGGTTATTTAGTGGTGTGTTTCCATAACTAATGCAGTCTAAGCTTACTGATATTTTTGGCACTAAAATGAATAACATGGAATACTCTCAGAGTACTGCAGATAACACAGAAATGCTAGTCACCCACAGTATACTCACTGTAGGTGTTAGTGCACTATGACAATAAAACATGTGTACACATTTTAGTAAAGCAGCATCTGACCTACAGCCTACAGTATCATGGTAGATTAATTGATGCATATGCAAAACAATAAAAAAAAACTTTTGCAGGTTTTGAACCCACAGTCCCACAGCATCGAACAATATTGCTTTTCTGATTATTCAGTTGAACTTCTCAACAATACAACTTCTTCCAGCCTCTAATAGGGAATCTAAGTACATAGCACTATAGCTAAGCATTATCACACATATACAATCATGCTTGAGTGGATGTCATTGTAAATTACCGCCCACTTGCAATTCAGCCCTCCCTTATCTATGGATAACCTCAGAATGAACAGTTATATGGCCACTAATGGTGTAATACTCAATTGTATTCTGTAGTACAATGCACTTAATATTGGTAACATAGCTGAAATACCGTATCACTATATACACAGTATAAACATTATAAATCTGTGTGCTCCCCATTCCACTACCTGTGTATATATCACTACATGCACCTGAATATTCCATGAATAGTTAGGAATCAAAAATAATTATTGTGCAATAATTGATAACTGTGTGCTAGGGTATGGAATATAGCACTTACTGCAGGCATATAGGAATTGTCAGCAAACCTTGGTGATTCCCTTTGAAGTTGTTACCACTCTCTTTGATGAAAGTCTTCTTAGCGGTGGCAGAACTGCACACCAGTCCTGACGATCCCAGTCCATACATGAAGCTACCTAGCAATTCATTTCCACACATCGATCTAGGCAAAGTTCCTCTGACATAACCACATCCATGTGTCATGTTGTACATACACCACAAGCATCTGTATGGTCTATTCATCCATCCAGTAGAGTGCTTGGATGTCCTGTAGTCCCATCTTAGTTGGTATCTCAATGGAAGTTGAAAAAAGTTGTAGAAAAACACTTCTGAAAATTTCTCACTGATGTAGTACTCAGTTCACATGAAGCAAGGGAATGATCTGAAAATGTATTCTCACCTTTTAGAACTGGCATAAAGAGGGTGGTAGCAGCCTATTGGTGGGCATTGGTCATGTGTTCTACATGTACTCATACATTGGCAACTATTGGGCATTTGTGCTAAGAACAGTATACCTATGCTGAACTATTGGTTAATGCTCCGAGATTTGAGAACTTACACAAATTATTACGAACAGATTCCAAAACATTTTATGTTAATAAAGCTCATTAATTATGTATGGTGCAAATAAAACTTAATAACTATTTGTGCTGAGATACCCTCACTGTTAGGTATATTTACCTGACTCATCATACCCCTAAGGTACACTTTCATGTGAAGTCGGCTGCTTGTATTGCTATTCTCAATATATGAACTTATCATTGATCTTGGATGGTCACATTGTTCTGTGTGTATCATGTAAGTTATATCACATGGAGTTTACACTTTGACTTCAGCAGGACATGAACATGTGGTTACATAAAGGGTAAAGGTTGGCCTTCTCCCATATACTTGCTTATGAATATACTTCCATCATTCCTAGTGAACTTTCTCCCGTATACAGGTGTATGAATATATTTCCATCATCCCCCGTGAACTGTGGATACAGGTGGATTACAACCATATCCACCAAGAATGCAGTTCTACCTGTAAGTCCATAGAAGTGTTTGCAGACAACAACAAGATTTGACAGTGTCCATAAGTCATACTTATAAAGTATGGTTTGTGGATATTCACTGATGCTTAAGTCTTACACTGGAAGGTCCCACACCATTCAATGCAACTGCAAGGATACCCAGATGACTCAGTTTGTAATGCTGTTCCTGGGGTCACAGTGAGGCATCATATCTAAGACGTAGATGTTAAGCTGTTCTTAATGCATTGAAGTGTTATTTCACATACATTAATATCTGTGTGAGTCATATGTTGATATTCTGGACGACACAGATATGACAAGACATCACCAACATAGTCAATGCTGTTGTTGAGCACAATCAATCTCAAGATCCGTGTCATCAGTACTGCTCTGACATGATCCAGCAGGCAGCTAACAGACTCCACCAATATGAAAGAGAGAGAGAGAGGCAGAGGAATGCCACTGGAGGTATGCTGCCTGTACTCCCCACCAGATGAAATGACCATGTTCTTGGTCTCACACCATAGCACCTGCCAAGATGGTTGCATTCCTGGAGGAGGGATAGAGGCTGGTGTCCCAAGACGTAGTGATATGTACACTCTTCATATACAGGATAGCATAGTACACATGACTTTCATGGACATACATTCACACATGTCTTCTCTGTTCATATTTATTGCACATCGATAACCCATTGTTATAAACAGCATCACACATCAGCTGAGAGGAGACCCAGTAAAGCTTCCTGTATATGCTGTTCATTAAACACTGCTTAGGTGATACAATGAACACTGTGTGTATTGATGTTCTGTCCACCTTCAAAGAGCCATTGCATTGCAGACACCAACCTCAACTTTCAGGTATACTTCAGTGTACTCACATAGGGTTGTGTGTATCAGCTGACCTCCCACTGGCTGTTGTTAAGAGTGCTCTTTACTCATTTGTTGTTCATGCTCCACTATAACCTACAGTTCTGGAACAATGCCAACAGAGGGTGGCCTCCCCAGAAGACGACATACCTGGTAAGATTGTCTCTACATATGTTCTACTGAGGGTCCCTTCAGTGTCAATGTGAACACTATGTGTACCAATAAAAGCCAAGCAAAGTGTCATAGAATAAATAAATAAATAAAAAACTTAAAACAACAAACAATTCCACTGAAGCCAGTAAAAAAAACAGTCTCCAACACTGGTCTATATTAACTAAGAACTGTTGTTCATTTAATATATCCTTGAACTTCTTCAGAGATAAAAATACGTAATCAGACCTAACATTTAAAAATGGAGTCATGACATCCCATGACCCACTTGAGCCAATCAAACAAATGTGTGAACAGTTTGTAAATTTAAAGAAACATTGTATCTAAAAATTTACTTAATGAAACAAGTAGTATACTCATGCAGTGAAACTCTATGAAGCAATAAATGCATCAAAATTATACCACTCAATGCTCCATGCATTGTTTAGTTAGAAAAGACTTTTGAACAGCGCAAAATCATTTCACAGCTTTTATGCAAATAGAAAGCATGTTATATTAATAGAATAGTTAAGCCCAGGAGGTTTTGTGTTGTTGTTCCCACATTTCCCATTTTTTCTATGTAATTTGCTCTTAACCGTTTCTAAAGATCCCCAGTTACAGTTGTTTTATCGCTGTTACTATATTCACTACTTCTAATATTGTTGGTTTAGACTTTGATTTTCATTTTCCAGTAATTGCTTTTTTTGGCAGCCACCATAATTAGACTCAGCAAGTCCTTACTATTTCTAGGCAACTCTGATTCTGTATCAAAGCTCAAAAATGATTTCCTCAGTTACACCAATTTACTCACCCATTATCTCTGGCAGAGTAGTGGGGAAATTAATAAGTAGACCCTGATGATTTATGGACAAAGTATTTAGGCAGATATTCTAAAGTTAAGTTAGACAGCAGCAAATCAAGCAGTATTTACTGAAAAGAAAGAATTAGCTTGTCAAAAACGATGAAAAGAGGGGGGTCACCTGAATGGCTACTGCCTGGCTACTAGTAGTGCTGGTCTCACCATAGCTTCACACTTTTGGGATACAATGCCCCTTTGCTTCTCCTTTTACTAGAAGCAAAACAGTAGCAAGCATCAATCCCAAGATGAGAAGCAGACCACAGGCTGTTTGGTGATTCACAGTTTTGCCCTAGATGATGAAAGGGTCTGTAGGCTTGTTGTAGCCTTTTCCTGGTAGATGCCTTGAATAGCAACCAGACCAGTCAGGAAAGTCAAACAAAGATACTCACTGCCTAACCAGAAACAGTCAGGAATCTACACACTCTTTTCCTTCTCTTACCAGGAGCAAAATATAAGCATAAATTCCAAACTGGCACCCATGAAGCAGTCATTAGGCTTTCTGGTGATCAGCAGTCTCCAGGAAATAACGTCCCTGTGCTCCTTTTACCAGGAGAAAACAGAAGCACTAATCCCAAGATGACTACTGAGAGTCAGAATGTGGGCTCTTCAATAATTGGTGGTCTTGGAGTAGATGTTGCAGATTTTAAAGGTAGTACAGAAACAATGGGTTAATAACTAATAGTTGCAGTGTGCACTAAGCAGTTAGATATGAAAGGGGGGTAACTTAAGCTTTAGATATCTAAGTGGAGAGTCACTAATTTTAAAAGAGCAATACAGATTGGAAAGGGTGGGCACTTTGTATTCTTGTTATATGGAATACAGTGGGATGGCCAATAAATTTAAATAGTCAAAGGGAAGTGATTTTACAAAATGATGATTTTTGTGCTTACTCACAACAGCCAATGAAAGAGGAGAGGAAAGGAGGTATGTGGCTAAATTAATATAAGGGGCAGGCAACTAGAAAGACAGCTGAGTTTAAAAACACAACAGCACAAGGGTGGAAAGGTGAGGAAGAACTTAATTTCTGTGTGACATACAGGACACACAGCTGTGGTCTCTTTCTTAGTTTAAATATGTAATTCAAACAGAATACAAGTAAAACCGTGTAAATGAAGCTCACTGCTAGGGTGTGTTGCCATGATATTGATAATGACGCCATCTACAGAGTAAACTACCTGACAATTGAGCAATGGCTACTCTTTTTTATTAATGTAACAGTCATTGTCTAATGCTGGGGTTTTGATTGGTAAGTAATTGCAATGAGGATATGGGGAAAATTGGTGATAGCATAAAAGTGATCCATGGCAGTCCTGCACTCCATTCACTTTCCTGCACATAACTGCTAGGAATTGTCCTAGAATGTTACTAGCGGCTGTCTGGGACAGCAGTGCATCCTCACCATCATGCTGCTTGAATGTCTCAGAGGCCAGTATTACAGACTCAGTAACACTTTTGTTTCTATAGGGATAGAGTTACCCTGCAGACTACAAGAAGACATGTGGGGTGCAAATATCCTGCACCAACTCTCTGTCTCATCTGTATCTATCTATTATTTCCTGGTTAGAGAGCTGGCTAAGCTGTAGCCTGCCTCAGTGCCTTGTTTCCTGCTTTCTGGAATACATTTGCAGATCATCCTCAAGTATGGCTTGTAGAAACCCAACCTGCTGTAGTGCATTAACTGCAGATTGTATTTTTTTAGAAATAAATTTACTGCAAAATCCACAGGACTGTAGAGAAATTTATATCATATTGTAAAAGTGGCCAACACATATAGTTTCTGTCAAGGACTTCCATAAAATTGTTGTCGTACTACATCTACAAACATACCCACTGTGTTTTTGAATCCAGTGAGCAGGTGCAGAGTCTGAAATTATCCTGCACATTGAATAAATTAATTCTTGCACTTGTCGTTTCATCCATTATGGAATTGTGCCCACCGCTAATTTACCAACATTGTCCTTCAGTGCACTGCACTGTTTGCAATTTTCTTTTGAAATCTGGCCCAAAGTCTGGTATCTGAACATGATTAAAAGTGTATGACCATTCACCAAAAGCACGCTATTCCTGAAATGCTAAAGACACTCCTTTCACCTCAATAAGCACAGTCCAAAGTGCCGACAGTCCACAACAACCAGACCAGTTCAACAAGCCTTGATAGACAGAAGAATCCAAGCATTTAAAATGGTCATATGTTATTTTATTATTGACACACTGTTCCTGATCTCCACTTGGTTGCTGTGCATTCTTTGTGTGATATTATGATTAAAAGTGTGTTTAAGTTCACTGTATCAAAGCTTGCCACTCCTGAAGGGAAACAGTAATATCTAGGTCAAGAACTGCTTCCAAATAACCAGGTCTTACTGTTCCCATCTACAAAAGTTATGGCTCAGTCTTGCCTGTAGAAGTGTGAGTGTAATTACAAAGAACATAATATAGAAGAATCAGCTTGGTATCCTAAATTAACTGAAAGGTCCCTGCAGCAATGATGGTTAATGTTACACAAATCTTCATGTTCACTGTGATAGGCAGTCCATGCACCCCCTTGTTTCCTTGTGCAGGTGACACAGGTCTACTAGCTCCCACATGGTATCTTTGTTCAAATGGTAGTAGTTGAGAATGTCCTACTCGTGGAGATGAGGGCATTCCATCTACTGGTGAAGTAGTATGAAAACATGGAGGATGATGGCATGCAGTATATTGCTGATACTAGCTCTGATAATAGCCACAATGACACGTTATTGCAGGGGTTTCATCCTCACTACCTGCCGATCATCAGCCTCCTTCTAGTCAATCAGCCCATTTGTTCTTCATCATAAGGTCAGCCAGGAGGGGCCATGATTAAGGCAGACATATGGGATTGTTCAAATTATTTTTCTTAAGTCCTACCTTTCTGTGCCTATCGAGCAATGCCCTTGGGTGGTTCATGCAATGGGTGCCTGCACTGCACTACACCAACCTTCATTTCTACAAGAGACTGATGCCAGCAGAATGCCCCTTCAACCCACAGGAAGCATTGCATTGCACATTGGATTTCTCTGGCTCCAATAGGGAACTCTAAATATGCCCATATGCCCCTGGGTGAGTATGCACTATCTCTTCCTAGGATGGTCATGCCTAATGGCCGAAGCCACAAATTAAACTTGAGTTATCCGCTTACTGCCCAGCTAGGGCTCCTGGATTTCCAAGAATAATTGTTAGAGTGAAGCTCCTGTACACAAAGAAATCATGATGTTTAGAACACAAGAGCACTGCAGCGCTTCTTTCTTAAATTTATGCATCTCTAAATTGCTCTGTCATCTTTGCTGTCATTATTTTCATATGTGGTGAGTTATTAGCATAATGGCACTCATTTTCTTGTTATTATGTCATCATTTGCATATAATGAATGCCACACTATGGGCTGGATTCCAAAAGAAAGTTTCAGACAGCACAGTGTGCTGAAGGAAGACATCTGTAAACTAGCAACAGACCTCACTCCATAATGGATGGAAAGACACACACAAATAATTTATGTAGTATAGGATAATTGCAGACTGTGCACATCCACCAGATTCCAAAACACAATGGGTGTGCCTAATGACAATAAAATGTGACAGGGTAGTGTGCAAAAATGTTATGAAAGCACTCAGTAGAAGCCATATGTGCTTACTATTCTGAATTAAATACTGTACTATTACGGATATCCAAATATATCTGTGAATTTTGCAGAATATTACAAATAAAAATGAAAACTCTGTTTAATGCATTACAGCAGGATAAGGTGCTACAAGCCATTCTAGTTGATGATTTGCAAATGCCTCCCAAAAGGCAGCCAGCAAGGCAATGAGCAAGGCTACGGTTAAACCAGCTCTCAGACCTGAAAATCATAGATAGGTACAGGTTAGACAGAGAGCTAGTGCATGTTGTGTGCTTGATGTCTGCACCCCACATAGCTGCGCACAGTCTGCTGAGTAATCTAGTCTCATAGAAACAAAAGTGTGTCTGATCCCTGTATACTGGCCTTTGGGAAATTCTAGCAGCATATTAGTAATACTGTAGGAGTGTCCTAGACAGCTGATAGTCATAATTTCGAACAGTTTATGGCATTAATTTGCAGGAAAGTGGATGAATGCACCCACTTCCCTGCAACAGCCATGGAGCTCAGGACTGCCATGTAACAGTTCTATGCCATTGCCAACTTCCCTGATGTCCTCAGTGCAACTGCCTGCACTCATGTAGCAATCATAATCCCAGCATCAGGTGATGATGAACATTACATCAATAGAAAAGAGTGGTCATCACTCAATTGTCAGGTTGTGTGCACAGATGACCTTATTATCAATATCTTGGCAAGACACTCCAGTAGTATGTATATTGTGGAAATTTAGAGGGAAAGTGACTCGAGGGCCACTTTCCAGCATAGTCATTCCTGTTCAGTAAGAACAGCATCACAGCAATGATCTGATCTGTATCTAGACCTGTCAACAGTAATCAAGGGGACTGACTGTGTGTTTTTCCTTCTACAAACAGGTGACTGTGGTTATCCACTGGAGCCTTGGCTTATGATGCCATACAGAGTTCCATTAATGCTTGCCAAGGGTCCATACAACAGAGTACACACTGTGACATGTAACACCACTGAGCAGGTGTTTTGTGTGCTAAAGGCAAGATTCAGATGTCAGGGCACATCTGGGGATGCACTGCAATACACACTGGAAAAAACATCACAGATGGTTACCATGTGTGCATGCTGCACAACTTGCTAACAATGAAACATGGTGACCTGGCAGCTGTAGGTGTGGTAACCTACACCAAGAATCCCAGATGTTTGATGTGGAGCTATCACAGGGCTCTCATGAGGACACAAGGGTGTGAACAACCAGGAGAGGCTGCAGCTGTATATTCTAGAGCAGGCAAAATGGCAGTGTCTGGCTTGCAACTTTAAGTTATGGTAAGCCATACATACAGAAGTACACAAATAAAGCACAATGTTGCTCCATTATAGCAGAGCAACCCACAACTACAGGAAAAAGGCCAGTAGTAGTCCAGATGGAACATCATACATAAGTACAACATCATCAGCCAAACATTGCATACACATACGTGTGCTAAAGAAATGAACACATCTGGATGGCTACAGACTATGAGTAGGCACTGGACCACTATTGACAAAGTACATCACCAAAGGCGTACATACTGCCATGTGTGGCATGCCTAAGGTGAGTGTAACAGAACATGCTTATGACCAGGAAGGCTGTCATCACTTGTATTATTAGTGAGATGAAGTACAAGCATCATAGGACTGTGGAACACCATGGAACAGTAGCCTATACAACAGACAGCACCTGCAATACTATCAACATGGAAAGATGTGCTCAAAAGTGTACATACCTGACAAGGTACATACACATACACATGTTAGATGCCTGTCCTGTTCTGTTACACATAAGGCAATGTTCTATTGCACAGGTTGGTGCAATGGCAAGAATTATCCAGATGTACAAATGCATGCTATACAACAAAGCATAAAGGACAGGTATGACATAGCAGCCATGGAAAATGCAACAGTGTTTTGTATTGCACACATGGAAAGTACACATCACCAAGAGGATATCAAAAGTGAGAAGCAAAATCATAGGTGCATGCTGTGTTGAGGAGGAGGCATGTGCAGTACCAGAAGTAATTGCCATAAGTATCACCAGTATTACAATCAGTAATGAAAGACAATGTAAATCTAAATGTAGACATCAAGGCCATAGCTATGGCATGTTATGCTGATGCTTTGGAGATATGGCTGATGCAGGTCACGTAACAAAAGCAGTTCAAATGGCAACAAGGTAAAAATCATGTTAAGCAGTAAAGTCAATTTGTAAAAAAAAAACTATCACAAAGACAAATATGTATAATATGGCACAATCTACAGACAGTTGATTATGTGAGCTACATGAATATAAAAGTCCTGTGGCATCAGGCAAGTCATAAACCACTAACAGATAGAGTAGGTAATGGTCAGCACAGAAGTTAGCATCACCACAGGGTTAGGCTGGCACAACAGGACATACAATGGAGTAACTGCCAGTGTTACACTTACGCAGTCAAGGTGACCCATGCTGATGGCTCACACTGTGGTCTTGACTATCCCTGCAGCATCCAATATGCCCATGGTGCTGCAGTGATGAGATGCATGTGGTAACATTTAAGTTGGGACACAGTGCAGGTATGAGCAGTACTTCAATGTGTATGTCTTGATGTGACTGCTGGGTTCTGGACTCTGCAACCAACAGCAGATGTCAGCCTCATTTGTATGGCATAAGACCAATGTATTGTGCCTCCAGCTTATTTTCTGCAATGTGTATACCTTTGGTCCCAGTAACACATGTTTACATTCCTCAGCAGTGTTAATTCTGCATAGTATGTCTGCATTGTTTTGCATGGTTGTACATATGTATGCTCCTAAGAGAACCAACTCCCAAATAATTATTGTTCCTGCATATGGTGTGTTATTGGAGTGTATACCTGACTATCCTTTGATTATTCACACACAGCTGCCATTAAAATTCATATCCCTGTTTGTGAGTGTACCACCTGGTGTCTTATGTTTGCATGGCAGTAAATATATGGGTATGTCTTATTGAACCTATATTTTTGTGTTTACCTATGCTACTTGCTGTTTACCTGTTGCACATGACTGCTTCCTTTGTCATTTGCAGACAAATACCTTTTTTTTAGTGCAGTTTCTGAATTCAAGAACAGCCCTACCACAATGCTTGTGCTGTCTATTCAGTCAGAAAGGTTACACTAAGTGTACACATGGGGGGAATTTAATAAAGTCTACACAGACTTATGTTCTGTGTAGGCATAGTGTCACATTGCTTACATAAAAGTAAGCAGATGTGTGATTCAGTAAAGGAGCTGAGGGGTGTGCATGAGTGTGCAAACACAAAAGTGTCCGTGGCATGCAAATCACCTCATAAGCAGGTGAAATGCATGCAAATGAGGCTGGTGGAGTGATCCAGCAAGCAGATAGTCCTGCAGACCCCATCTTGGAGTCCGTAATGTACACAGAAAAATTCCATGTACAGGATGTTAAAATGACACCAGGGGCTGTAGAAATGTACATAGAGTGTCAGAAATAGCATAGTGGACACAGATATGTGCAAACCTATCCACCGTGTGTCCAAAACCATATGGAAAATAATGTAAAATAATTTTATTTTTTTTAATACCCTGGGTATGTTTGCAAGGCATGCCACAGTGCGCAAACATGTCTGTATGGAAAAAAATATAAAAAGACTATAAAAAACAGATTTGTGAGTTTGTAACAGTAATGCATTATAGGACCCTGTCTGGAGTATGTACAATGTTACACAGCTGTGGTTACTAACAAGGCAGGGTTTGTAACTGTAGTTTCCAGGTTCAGTGCATGGATCTGTATGCAAATGAGCTGGGGTTACTGAATAGCACAAATGGGTATCTGTGTCAGCAGATCCCATCTGTGAAGGCACAGAACCATGTTGGTGTCCACAGAAGAGGTAGCTGACATCAAAGGGGGTGTGTGTCTGAGTGCTTGTAAGCTCATTGGCACTCAGTGGTGCCTGTTTCTGTGGCTCACTGCTGAGCTGAGCAGGGTGGTGTGTACACTGACTGTTAAGATGTGTTTACCTCTGAGGCACATGTTTCAATGGGGGTGTGCCTATGGACTGCTAACCTCTGTTTATCTTTGCTGCGCAGGTTTGCTCAGAGCGCCACAGTGCTCAGCAAGAAAGGCTGTCAAAAAAATTGGCTGAGAAAGCCAGTGATGTATTAATTACTGATGAGCCCTGTTTCACTTAAACTAGGGCCATTAAAACCCCTTAATGATGTACTTGCAGGTGGAATGCATCATAGCTATCCAATCACACAGGCTACACCTACATCAGAGCACTGTAAAGGTTGCATACATCCTACAATCTGATTTTTCCCCCATATTCTGCACCATTGGAGTATAGACTTGGAAATTTTAACCTAGAGAATGCTGGGGGCTGTTGCAGGTCTGTTGGATATGTATGTGCTAAATGCTGAGGTCAATGCAGCTGCTGCTGATGCAGACCACAGGCCTAGTCTGCGAAGGAGAAGAGTGTTTAGGCCCATGGTAACCTACCAGGAGCTACATGATCTGGAGATTGTAGAGTGCTACAGGGTAGACAGGGACATACTACAAAAACTCACTGAGCCCTGCCAACCTCAACTCAGACCCAGAGCCAACAGAGGGGAGCCCATCCCAGTGGAAACAAAGGTATGAGTAGTCCTTAGGATACTAGCTACAGGTACTTTCCAAAGACCAACTGGGGACATGATGGGGATTTCACAGGCATCTGCTTCCAGGATACTCCACCATTTCCTGGATGCCATGCTACCACATGCCAGTGAGCACATTTATTTCCCCAACACTCCTGAGGAGAGAGCCAGCAGTATGCGACTCTTCTATCAGGTAGCACACTACCCTGAGGTACTGGGTGCCATATATTGCACTCATGTACACATCAAGGCACCACCCAGTGAGGAGGGTAGAATCTATGTCAACCACAAGGGGTACCACTCCATCAACTACCAGGTCATGTGCAATGCCCAGGGCATTATCAAGAATGTGTGTGCTGGCAGCCCTGGCAGTTATCACAACTTCTGTATCTGGCATGTATCACAGCTGTATCAGCTGTTTGCTAGGGGGGACATCCCACACGGCCATTTACTGGGGGATACTGGCTACACACTGGAACCAAAGATGATGACACCCATCAGAAATGCGCACACACCCACCGAAGAATGCCATAATGAGGCACACACACAAACTAGGAACATCATAAAGTATGTGTTCAGGCTGTTGAAGTCACGGTTCTGGTGCCTCGATATATCTGGTGGAGCCCTGCAGTACTCTCCAGCCACATGTGCACAGATGTTCACAGTATATGCCATTTTACACAATATGATCCTGCAGAAACAGTTGCAGAAGGATCAGCAAAGGGAAGGGATACACAGCCCCCCACCAGTGCCTAGGTCACCAGAGCTGCACCCAGAGGTTGAATCAGAGGAGGAGTCCCATGAGCCTGTCCCTGTAGGCAGACATAGGTGTGTCCAGTATGCCCTAGCCTTGGCTAAAAGACAATGCATAGCACATGCACTGACAACCTATGGCCCTAGGGACTGACACTTTACTCTGACTCACATACATATTAGTAAAAATGATGCCAGCCAGACCACACAACCTATACCTCACTATCTATTGGCTGAGGAATGCGTGCATCAGACAGAGGTAGCCCAGGACTACAGCTCTGTCACCTGCTGCATTCTCAAGGTAAGTCACTTTCCTATACATCACTTGTAGGGGGCACTACAATATGGGAGCATATGTATGTACCTGATGCATATATGCAAGGGAATATAGTGGGCTATTTATAGTGTGTTACTGGGCTACTTGCAGAGATCTATAGTGGGCAACTAGGCTACTTATACAGATCTAACAGCCACTTGGGACAACAGGTACTCTGTTCACCAGTATGTGCCCCATAAAATCTACTAGGCCATATGGCTGTAAACTCCATGACAGTATTCAAGTGAGATGCCAAACAGTGGGGTCACAGGACAGTTGCATGACTGTCTGTGCCAGCAGAGCATGAGTTGGTCATCCCCCACCCCAAACACATCAGTGTTCCCATGCAACTGCTGTAACAGTAAGTCTGCACTGATATACCAGCAGACCAGACAATTCCTGTATGTTGTTGATACTGTGAGTAATGAAAACTCTCTGTCCTGTGGCTGGTGTGCCTCACTGGGCCAGGAACAGTAGCGTGGGCGATGGTGTTGATGGTTTAAATCTGGCAGCATCCAACATCTTTTGCGTGTGAGGTACTCATATGGTGGTATTCCCACAGACTGTCATAACCCTTCAATCTGTTACTGCAACAAAGCTGGACAAAGCCAGAGTTCATGGGGGACAAAGGGCCATAGCTATAGACAGACATTATACACGCTTTGAGTAACCTAACAGGTGGCTAGTATAACAGCAGGCTGCTACAGGTCAGATCAGCTGCAGGATGTAAAGGCCATCACTGAAATATGTCAGTAGTTACAACAATTCATTGGCTGCTGTTTACAGTATAGTACCAGAAAACTACAGATGTATGAGGAACAGAGCAGACATATGGGGCGAAATGCTGGAAATTCTGCAAAAAACATGTACAGGAAGAGGTATGCAGACTATCACCTTGTGTGTGGTGTTACATCATGTACCCTAGTCACAGCATACCTCTCAACCTCTTTGAGCAGGAAATCTGGCCAAAGCTATGAAAAAAGTGGGACTAAGGCCCACAAATAGGGATAGGTGTTAAATATTTGCTGTTACAAACATAGAATGTCATTAGAATAACAGGTCTTGCATTAGCATGAGTCTTCTGATGTGTATGGATTCTGAAACTCAAATGTCTGTCATTATTTATTGACATCAGTCTTCACTGATTTGCCATTAATTTGCCATAAAACTACAATGTTATGTAAAACGGATCAAAAATATGAGGCAAAATGCTGGACAGTCTGTGAAGTTCTGTAAAGTTGTGAGGTAAGAGTCACATATTAAGTTAAGCAAACAGGTGGGGAATGCCTTGGACAATATCGGGGAAGTGCAGTACTGTGGTAACAGATGCAGAAGCCAATGGCCTGCAGCACACATAATCCTGGAGTACAGGTAGCTCTGGCCTGGAGTCACCTTATAAGTACTGACAGTCACACTGGACATGCTCCTACACTTACCTAACTTGAGCCCAAGTCTGTCACCTCTACCACCCAAAGACATGCTATGTGGAAATACGTCTGTACATACATACATACAGCTATGTATACATATCTGTCTCTCCCTATCCCCTCACATTTGATAAGTGTATGTATATATATATATATATATATATATATATATATATATATATATATATATATGATAACAAGATGTATGTATAGTTATATAAAGTACAATGATACATAGACTCTCCACATATATTTACATTACACATTTACATAACGTACATACACAACAACATTTAAGGAAACACACGTTATAGACATTTATATAGATATGGGTGGGGATGCATGAATGTCCCCCACATACCCTGGAATGCTGGGGTTATCTGCACTTACACATCACAACAGTTGTCTGATGGAACCAGACCAAGGTCATAACAGTACATAAACCACTCACCCACAAATCCCTGTGCCTGTGGATTGTCACCCTGTAGACAGACACAGGTATGCAGGTGGTGTAATATATAATGACTGCTATGCATGCATTGGACAGGCCATATTGTCCCTGGTCACTTGTCCACCTATCAAACTGCAAACAGCCACATATGGCCAGACTGCTAAGTGTACACACATAGCAAAGATATTACCAGGTATCCCATGCATAGGATACTTGATACAATAACAGTACCAAGCAGTATCACTCTGCAGGCCACACATGCTGTCTAACACAAGGCAACTTTGCATACTCCACAAGTACTATGCCTGCATCAACATATACAACAGACATAGCCTGTGGTGTGTGCAATAAGTACTGTGAGCTGTAGTGTGTAATCCTAGATTAGTAGGGGCTGAAAAACTAATAACAGATGAACTCTGTGGCGCATGCGATAAGTACTGCAAGCCATAGTGTATATAACTAGATAGGTAGGGCTTTTAATCTCACATCATCCAACTCTGTGTGTGTGTAGCAATATATCTCCCACAGCACTATGGGCATGCCCGTATAAGCTATCTCCATACAATGGTATGCATTTTATGGAACTGTGACTAGCAGCTGGCCTCTACATTCCATCCCCTACAAGGCCTGCTGATGTCCTCTACCTTAAGAGCACTAGCTGACAGTCTAATAACAGGTAAACTCTGTGATGCATGTGATAAGTACTGCAAGCTATAGTGTGTATTATTAGATAAGTAGGGGTTCTACTCTCACATCATCCAACTCTATGTGTGTAACAGAACCAAATAGAAAGTAGCTAAACCAAAATGCTACACGGTCTTGAGATGCCTATAAATCTTCACAACTGGTACCATAAAATGTGAACTAAAAGTCCAAAAGTTGCTGTAAAAAATTTAATAAAATATTAAACACACAAACGATGCAACTCCAATTCAGTTAAGCGCTTTCACCCGCACATATACGGGCTTCATCAGAACTGAAGAATAATACTAAAACATTCACTATTTAAAAACTTTTTGGCACCAAAATACAAAAATGTCATTTAAAGGTACATACACATACCTAACAATAATTCTAGTATTACTAATATATCATGCACAACATATATAATTAATTAAAACTTGAATTTCCTTACAGTAATCAACTATGCTTTGTTTAAACATATACAAAAAATGGTGACAACCACACCTTTAAATTTGCTATAATAGATAGTATTATATTAAATTAAATCCTAGGGGTGGAGATTTTAAGACATCTTTGTTGTATAAAGAAATGTGGTGGCAGATATTAACAGATGCCACTACACCCCCAGGATTAAACAATTTTTTTTCTATTAAACCACTGCTTAAAATGCATAGTTGATTACTGTAAGGAAATTCGAGTTTTAATTAATTATATATGTTGTGCATGATATATTAGTAATACTAGAATTATTGTTATGTATGTGTATGTACCTTTAAATGACATTTTTGTATTTTGGCGCCAAAACGTTTTTAAATAGTGAATGTTTTAGTATTATTCTTCAGTTCTGATAAAGTCTGTATAGGTGCGGTTGAAAGTGCTTAACTGAACTGGAGTTGCATCGTTTGTGTGTTTAATATTTTATTAAATTTTTTACAGCAACTTTTGGACTTTTAGTTCACATTTTATGGTATCAGTTGTGAAGATTTATAGGCATCTCAAGACCATGTAGCATTTTGGTTTAGCTACTTTCTATTTGGTTCTGTTGTTGCTGCTATACCGAACTTCAGTCTGCTAAACTCTATGTGTTTAGCAATATATCCCCCACAGCACGATGGACATACCCACATGGGCTATCTCTGTGCAATGGCATGCATTTTATGTCCCTGTGGCTGGCAGCTGGCCTCTACAGTCCATCCTCTTCAAAGTCTGCTGATGTCATCTACCTTAAGATAGGTAGAGGTTCTAATCCCATGTTATCCAACTTCTGTATGGGTGTGTGTATGTACATATATCCCCTTGTGGCACTATAGACATGCCCTTCTGGCTGATTTCTGAGCAATGTTTATGCATTTTAAGGCCTTATGACTAGCTGCTGGCCTCAACATTGGCCTTCTTTACAAGGCCTGCTCACGTCATCCATCTTAAGAGCACTGGCTGACAGTGTAATATCAGATAAACTTCATGGCACATGCAATAAGTACTGCAAGCTATAGTGAGTATTGGTAGGTAGGTAGGGATTCTACTCTCACAACTGTCAACTTGTGTGTGTAAATATATCTACATGCAGCACTAGAGACATGCCCATCTGGTCTATCTCTTTGCAATGGTTATGCATTTTATGGCCCTGTGAGTAGCTGCTGGCCCTAAATTGACCTCATCTGCATACCACCATCTAGTTTGGTGCAGAATACCCAGGTGACACATATCAAGGGTAGCAGACCTTGTCACAAGATATGAAAGCATGATGATGCTGACTGTCCCCATTGTCCCTGACACATTGTTCTACACATATGCACCTAAGGAGCCATGCACATATACCGGCATACCTTCCTGATGTCATATTTTTGCTGTGCTGCCTTGCCATCCTGTGCCACTGTATTGCTGCCATGTGTCCATAGTTGAATCACTCAGACTCCTGGGACAAAATTATAAACAGGTCCATGACACCTGTCATTCTGTAACACTACTGCCAGTGTACCATCAGGAAACAAATATACACAATGTTGGATGTGTAGTCATGACACATGCCAGCATACAGTACCTGTCATGGCCCACAACAACCGCCATGTCATAACACTACTGCACTACACAAACACATGTAAAGTAATATAGACAGCCTGTGCATCAGACACATATTTGCAGGTCCCTGCATTGATGGCATGGATGGCAATGATGTGGCACAGGTATTATCACATGCACAGGGTGTGGTATGGGGGTACCAGAGGCCTAGGCTGTACCAAACAGGTGACAGCATGTGTGAGAGTGAGAGTGAGGAAGGGGTGCTGGGTAGGTGGGCCATGGAGAAGTGCCATGCATCTGTTGGTGACCTGCATGTGACAGTGGTGTTGGAGTATATACATGTACACAGTCAAGCCCAGGGCTAGCCCTACACATGTGTATGGTGGGCAGCTGTGGACCATACATGGTAGAGTGGACAGTTCACCGTCTCCGGCCATGAACTAGGGAACAGGGTTTACCAAGAGTAGCATGGGCAACACCATGCCCAAGGTCAGATGTAGTGCTACTACCTGATGGTGACTGCTGTCTGCTGGGCCTGTGAACCCCATGGGACCTCCCAGGACCACTTGCTCATGGCCTGCCACATCATGGTGTGGACAGCACACTTCCCTCTGTAGCGCTGGAAGTACTGTCATTATGGGAGCATGAGTGTGCATGGCCATGTGGACTCTCAGCAGATGGTGTTGCTGGCCTATGCTCACATGTCCAACACCCATCTCAAATAGATGCTCCAGCACAATTTGTGGTCAAAGACAGACACTGTCTCAGCCCACCATCGGGCCACTACATCAATAAACAATCCAGGGCATCAGCAATGCAGTGGAGGCAGTCATGGATGTCAGACTGTGCTGCATCCATAACCCTAAGCATCCATCTGGTGTTGCATTCAGAACATGCCTGTGCCTCCATTACAGCCCAAAACCTGCGGTGAGTGACCCACCTGCAACATGAGGTGGATGGGTAGTAGTCTTTCTATGAGCACCCCTGTCAATCTGCCTGTGTGGGACCTTGCCAGCTCTCTGGCTATGGCCAGTGTCTACACTCACTGACACCATAGTTCTCACACTGTCCTGTACTATGTTGAAATCATCTGACTGTCCAATATTTGTGGCCTCTGGTGACTGGGTATGTGTGGGCATACTGACTGTGTGCAGGGACAATGGGGGCAGAAGAGGGATGTGAACCTCTAAGACAGATTCCGCTTCCAACTACCCCGCCTGTGCTTCACTATGGCCACAATCATCATCAGAGTCCGATAAGATGCTGATATCAGGTTGTAAAGGAGCAGACTCTAACCCCCCTGTTCAGCTGTGAGAAGCAAGACAAAAACAGTACATTACCACCTGCACTGTTATGTATGGTAATCCACACAGACTCATACAGATGAGGATCCACAACTGCATTACATGTCCCATATCTTCTCATCTATGATCTCATGCACAACAGACGCACCCGCAACAACATACACAGACAACCCAGGCCCTATATATCATGCATGTCACCTACATCCGGTTAACGTTGCCAGTACAATACACCTGTGAGGTATGCAATATGACAGTGTGTGTAATAGAACTAGACATAAAACCCAGTACGCCTATCTTGACAATGATATGCCAGTTGTACTACCACTGCCTCAGGTATGTACCTTCTTGCTATTGTGTATGAATGGGCATCTTGGAGTAATTGGCTCATGTATATCAGGCTGTGTAGCTGCCCATAAGTATAAGTGCAAACATGTTAATGTTTGTACAAATGCACACCTGTCATTCCCTAGGCTATGCACTGTAGATAACTGCTCAGAAATGGAAAATACAAATATTCTACTCTGGCTAAGCACAACAGTTGTGCATAAGGCAAAATGACAGCCCTTAACTTTCATAGGTTCATAGGTTCATACTAGGCTATCTGCCCTAGGGCATTTATAAGCCTAGCCAGAGTATGTTTGGCTTTCGACACCCATTTTAAATTAATTTATCCACTCATCAAGATTCCTCTTGAAGAGAGTCATGAGGGACTCTGCCTAAAACCTGGGGATTTTTTTCCAGAGTGAAGGGGAGCCCTCTGTTATGAATCTGTCCTCCAGCATGTCCTATTTATTTCATTGCTGAGGTTCAAGTATGCCACTGAGTAGTTCTTTAACTGGGCAGCATATGGCATCTGTTTGAGCCCCACTTGGCATTTAGCTTGAGAGGGCATGGCTCTCATGTGTCTGTTTGCATATGAGAGGCCCTTTTGGGATGCTTGTGTGTGCTGGAGAGAGTCGATTATGGCAGCAGTTTGCAGCTCATGCATCCTGGTCAGCCACAGTCTCCTCCCGTTGGCCCTGTACTCTGAGAAAATATATACCGAACAAGAGAGGTCCCAGGACTGAGCCATTTAAGAGGCAGGATCAATATCTTTATTTATGAGGTCCATGATGATCCTTTCCATAGCTTTGCAGACCAAGCTAGTCAGGCGTTTGGGTATATATGATCTGTAAAACAACAGTATCACACTTACCAGGTACAGGACCACAGACTCTGGCCACACCTGATGCACTTATGAAAAGGTGAGGGAGAGGTATTTTCAGCAATACCAAATCTTGCAGTGTTACAAGGTAATATGTGCATATATCCACATGTATGGTAGATAATGCTAATGTGATACTGGCTATATTGCTGACATTCTGAGTATGTGTGCACAGCTGTGGGTAAAAGCCAAACACCCCTCCAACACAGATAAACTTGACACCCATGCACTGGTCCATCGAGCCTGCGACTCTGACTGATACAGTATTATACTGGTGAACCCAGTAAATTTACCTGGACACTCCTGTGATGTGGACACTGTGGCACCCACCTCCAGGATGTATGGCATGATGGATGCCTGGGAGCTTTTGTTTGATCCTAGGTTCACCAGGAATTCCTCTGTGGCCGAGATTGGTTGTTCTGTCACAGGACCTCCACTGGTGGCAGCACAATCCCTGGCAACAGCAGCTGCCCTTTGACATGCAGCATTGACCATATTCGTGGCCCGGTGTTGGACCTGCTCGTAGGTCCTGTCTTGTTGGCCAGTCTGATTAACAGCCCTCACAAGGTCACCTCACAATGCTAGCCACTGTTCATGATTGTGACGACCCTTGGAAAGCAGGATGTGATGGTGGAGTCTGTGGGCATCCAGTATAGCATCATTCTCCACAGATGAAAATGGTGGATGTCTCCATTGGTACATTGTTCCTGCAAGGCAGCAAGAGGGGAACACATTACAGAACCAGATATGTGGATGTCCACTATGTACAGACCCTACACACACATAATTACATGCACTATCCACTGCTCCCTCACACATCATACCCCACAGTCTGGCAACCCACTGCATGTGTGGCTATCACCAAGATAGTAGCAATACTGCGTAATGTCCCTGTGTGCTGTGACAGATTCTGCTGTATGTCTCTACACCCATCACTGCAGTCTACTGTGGTGTGTCCCCTACATCCTAATCCCCACTAATATGCCATACAGCAACTGTTGGACAAATAGCAATGTGCTATTACAACTATGTAGGGACAGTCCAGCAACACCAGTGTGCCACAATGACAGAAAGCTATGCAAATCTGCTGTAGTATATGATCCCTGTAGGCATTATACCACTCAACTATACAGATGTTTGCAGAATGTCAGCATGTTTGCCTCATCGATGTAGTCCTTTTTGCACAAACTTGTGGATGTCTGACAAATGGTTGACCAATCATTGATGGTTGCTGTCAGAAAATTAAAACAGAATCTGACGTCAGACCCCTCAGAAAACACTTATGCTACAGTAATATCTGTTAGTCTAATCACATTCTTACTTTGTATGGCCAATATGTATACTCTGTCGCTGAGTTTGGGCCTTTGTCCATGATTAATTATGGCTTTGTCCTGATTGCTTACTATAGGAGGTTGAGACATATGTTAGGCATAGCTCTCAACCAAACAGGGAAAAATGTCCATGAAATAGGGACTTAGCCAGAGTACATCAGGGACATTCAGGGACACTTTTACAATGTTAGAACTATTTATGTGTGACATTAACAGACTGATAGGAGGTGAATTACAGTACATCTTTTGATGTTGCAGAAGTGTCCACCCTTACTTAGTGTCAGTATGACTTATGTGTAATCCACTATCTTCACTATAACAGCCGACAGTTGTAGGAGGGATTGACAGGGACAGAGTGGAGATGGGATTCAAAGCAGGGACAGTTGCAAGACATGCCTGTAGGTGTTGGACAGCAGAGTATCACTGACATGTCAATATCATAGATGTAATACAAGCCTACTATTGTAATCCCTATTCCCCATACCTCCATCCTCCCATCTGCATCCTGTTTTATGGGGAAATCTAATACATAGCTGGTAGAGTGATGTATTCCTTTTTTTTAAGCATTCCTCTGCAAATGCTTTGCACATACACCGTCTGTGTGAGTAAAAACACATACAGATCTGTTCCCCATAAGCAGTTGTTTGCCTTTTGTAGGTAATGCTCATTAACAGGTAATTGCCTCTGCACCAATATATGGCTCAGAATTGCATCCAAAACAGCTGGATTGCACTATCATTAGCCAATGACATGGCACCAGAGTGCAATATATAAGGCCTTCATGTAGGCCTTGGCCCCTTTATTAGTTTTTGAGATGAACATTACTGAAGTGTGGAGACTACAGCATCACAGAGGATAGGTACAAATGCTGTCCACTGTAGAGATGTATGAAGTATGCCCACAGTTTTGTCTCACTTGTTTGGTCAGTGTCCCATGACACTGTGGTCATCTGGCAGTCACTGGCAAACACTGTGGGTTGAGGTCAGTAAGAGGAGTGAGACATGTAAGTTTCACACTTCATACCTATCAGAATATGCATGCTAATGCAGTATCTGCTATTCTATGAACTTACAGTAGAGAGTCGATTATCCCAACTAATTGGAACCTAGGGTAGTTTAGATAATTAAACTGTTCAGATGATCAAACATATAACTGAACCGGATAGAAAACTTCTAAAATCTTGTTTTTTTCTGCATACAGGAATGCACTTTTCAATCATTCAGTGATTCCAGTGGACAATAAAGAATATTTTTCACACATGAGCTGGCTATAAGTTCAAAAAATATGCTCAAGCAAATACATAGAATGTTTACATATTCCAACTTTATGATTTTTCCTACCTGAAAACTTTGTAAGTCTGGTTCGGATAATTGACATTTTGGATAATTGACATTCGGATAATCGACTCTCTACTATACCATCTTTGTAGGGGCAACCTGTTAAACATCTCCCTATCTCCCTATCCCTTATGTATGTTTGTGTCTGGATCCCTTGTTATAGGGGGTTGGGAGGTATGGTCAGTCTGTAGCAGCTAATTTAACATACAGCTGTGTATGCTCCTGGCTGAGCTGCTGCTACAGCCTAGGACACATAAGGGGGAGCATGAACACTTTGGAGGTCAGCAAGCTCTACATGTAAATGTGGCAGTAGCGTCAGCCCTGTCATTACAGCAGAGCCAGGGTAAGGGTACCCTTAACAGTCCAATCAAGGCATGTGCTTAAGGTACATCTATCATGCAGCAGTGCCAATCGCAGAGTAGTAGAAGACATATAGTTAGGCTATACGAATATCTGCAGTGTGTCCCTACCTGCAGACCTTTGCCTTGCAAAACTAGATAGCAGATAATTCAGTAGCAGTAACCTATGGAGATTAAAACTGCATGACTCAATCATTACTTGTTGCCTTCACAACAATGTAATTGAAGTGCAACACACTGGATTCAAACCTAGATCTGTATGTGGCAAAATGTACTGTATGGAAAGCATTTAACAGACTGAACTACTGAGTCAGTGAAGGTGATGCAGGTGCAGTGGACAGGGGCACCACCGACCTGAGCCCCAGATGTGCCAGGACCCAGTGCCATGGCCAGCTGAGGTAGGATAGGCAGATCACCGGGAACCAGCCCAGCCTGTTGTGCTGTGGTGCTAGAGGTATAACAATAAGTAATAGGTTAGTTATGAACCAAATCATTGCTAGTAATAACAGCATGCCAGAACATTGGAAATAATCCCAATACATTTCATTACATATTATGTGAAACACAACAATAAATAACAGAACAGTCAGTATATTAACAGCATGTCAGTAACAATTATGGAGTAAGGCAAACAAAATAGGTAATTCAACAAGATATGTTAATATGCAACCATTTTAATAATACATAATAATAAAATACATGCTATAAAATAAACTTTAATGTAACAACATATGTTAATAGTAAACCATAACCAATGAATAACAATAATGAATAAATGAAGATAAGGGGTGGGGAGAGAGAGAGAAATACAGTCCATTAATACCATTATAGGTTATATAGTTGACAACAGTACTGCTATAGACTATACCGGTCTGTCCTTTCTTTATGTGTACAAGTGCCCTATAGCTGCTGTAGCACTTACATACCACTCAAGCTATCCGCATGGGACAGTATGAACCAAGCAGTAACAACTGCAGGTACACAACTACACAGTACACTTGCACATCAGGTGGACCTATATAACTACCAAGGTATATTGTGGGCTGATGTAGTGATACTTTACTATTTGCATAATCATGTCGATGATAAATCTGTGACAGAGGAATTATGCACTACTAAGCACATTATGTTACAGCGTGACACTTGAGAGACATGTATGTGCACAGTACACAAACTAAACAACTATCATGACTTGCTTGGCAGGCATGGGGATAAAACCCAATCGCAGTGACTGCAGCAACCTTTAACAGATACTCCAGGCATACAGCCATACCAAAGATTACACATTTTATTTATTTTATTTTGTCATTATTATACTTATTTCCTTTATTTTATGCTGTATTGTCACATTCCTGGTAATGATTGTAACAGTCTGTGACATCTAAACATACAATTATTTAGTCATACTATGGGGGCTACCTCACCAATTTACCTGTAGTTTCTGTGGAGAAAAAATCTGTAATCATTACGTGACTGATACTGTAATATTTAATACTACATAGCACTGGATTTGAATCCTGGTCTGTGTGTGGCAAAATATACTTCATACACAGCATTTAACAAACTGTACTAGCGAGTCAATAACAATTACTGACTGACTGATATTTGCCTAGAGCTCACCTGGAACCAATATATTACCTGGTAATAGTAGTACAGTTTTATACTAGACTGCAGTGACAGTTGAACACACATGCATGAAATTCAAGCATGACAGTGATACTAAGTAACCTATACATTACTACCTAGAATGCAGGTGCACACAATATATTGTTAGTGGGCTGAGATATCTGTGAAGTCAACAAACAATATCAGATTTTGGGTTATTATTTGCAGTCTACAGCTATTACACTTTAATACTTGACTGCAGCACCGTACCTCACAGCTTGAATGCATATAGCTGAAATGCAGTGGTGAAAATAAGACAATCCTGCTGTACACAGTTTATCTTGGTGTTATTAGTATTGGTTCATGTATTATTGCAGAACTGTTGTCATAATGCATTTCTTACCAAACAGCTCTGAATTTGCACGTATTGCACAACAGACTTTATTGGATATACCTTCATGCAGGTGCTGGTATTGTTTTGTATTGTTATTGCACAACGGTTGTCATAATCATATCTTGCAAAACAGCCCTAATTCCACACTTATTGCACAACAGACTTTATTAGAGATACATTCATACAGTTACTGGTATAGTTTTGAGTTTTTATTGCACAATAGTTGTCATTATGCAGGTCTTGCAATGCAGCTGTAATTCCACAGCTATTGCACTACAAACTTTATTGCATATACTTTATTACAGTTAATGCTATAGTCTTCCCTGCTTATTGCACCACAGTCAGCAGTTTGCACTTAATGCAGTACAGGTGTAAGTCCACATTCATTGTAATACAATCTTTACTGTATATACCTAATTGCAGTTAATGCTTTACTCATTCTTGCTTATTTGACTATAGATAGCAAAATACATCTATACTCACCACACTCACGGCGCAACCTGGCCAAGCATCCAGCATGAGCCTCAATGTTACGAGCCCTCTCCTCTGCAGCTGTTGAGAGAGAAGCACATCATTATGCATACCAGTTTATCAGACATTCAGATTATGTATTGGTGAAACAAAGGTTACATTACTTACAAACGTGTGGGTCAATCCCTGCCCAAGCTTCTCAGACCCAGGTGTCCAAGAGATCCCTCTTTCTATGCTTGAGGTCATCATGGTGGTGACAGACCTGCTCACCTGTGTGGGGCATACCTGTCACACTGGTGAGTTCCTGTGCCAGCCACTCCCAGGCCTCCACCTTGCACTCTGAGCCCTGGAACCCTCCCTGCAGCAGCCAGTCATCATGTTTGTTCATCAGGAATACAACCATGACCCTGGACTCCTGAATGCCTCACCGCTGAGCCCAGAAGCTTGCACCCTCTCCAACACCAGCCATAGTCACTACACAGGTAGAACTCCAACATATTATGCTGTATTCCTGCCTAGTGAGCTTAATATAGCCTATTTTCCTGTGCTTAAACACCATTGGGCAACATTTAAAAATGGGTCGCATTGCTTAGCACCAGACAAACCAGCTCAGCTCAGCCAAGCAGTGCTTAGCAGTGCTTAGCAATGCTTTGTGGTGCACAAACCAGCCAAGCAATGCCAAGCAATGCATAAACATTATCAGACATTATTTTGTTTATGCAGTGCTTTGAAGGTCTTAGGAGAGCATAGCTGAGTACAACAGACCAGAATTTCAAAATAATTTGCATAATTTGTATTTTGAAAATAAATGCTTACTTGCCCTTTCGTATATTCAAACCCTGCACCTAAAGGCATAACTCTACCCATTTAGCTACGTAGTTATGTGGACTTCTGCTATACCTTTACATATAACTCTGAGCTACTTATAAGCACTGCTGAGCACCATGCTGCCCCATGCAACCCCGCTCAGCTATGCTTAAACATGACCTTTAAATAAATAATTAAATGCATCGGGTTTCTATTTTTAGATCTCTAGCAGGTGTATTGGCACCACTTAGCATTGCTGCACTCCATGTCATGCCACACAAACATGCTTTTTAAATAAATTTAAAAAAACTTAAATCACATTTATATAATACAATTGGACAGTGCAGAGAGTGTGCTACTCATCTGTGGACACAGCACCACACACCCTGCAATGATTCAATAACCATGTTCCATGACTCTCCCTTGGCAATGCTCCATGATTAATATGCATGGCATACTGCAGAGGGGGGACAATATATATGGACACTGTAACATTCCATATAGGCTCTACACTATACCTACATGGATTTTATTAAATCCTGGGGATAGTGTACACTTTGTAGTAACCTTTATAAAAACTGCCTTAAGTGTTCCTTTGAGGAACTACTGTTTTTAAAAACTTTGAAATGATTTGGTTTGCCACACTTTTTGTTTAAAAGTGCGGCAGACAAAAGTGTCTGACAACATTTAAAGCAGTATTATTTTCTGCTACTGCTCTTGGGCAACACTGGCCACTGTTAGTCTGTAATGCAAGACCCAATGTTAAAAGTGTCTGGGGATGCTTAACAAAGCAGACATCAGGAAATGGTTAACAAGCTTGCATTTTTCTCATTTTTGGAGCATAATCTTAGTGATTCATGGACTATTTATTAGTCTAGACAGTTACAGCATCATCCTTCAAACAACACTTTACTAGATTGGTCACAGTATTTCACAACACTTTGAATAATGTCCCATTGTCATAAAAATAGTACTAATGTCCAAACTAATCCTCTAAATTCAAGCAATGTCTGGGACTCACTCCCTAAAGCCAGTATGGAAGGTCAAAAAAAGTGGAACAAATGTTTGTGTTTACTGCACACTAAAGCTTAAATATCAATTATATTATTATAAATCTGCTTCTCGGGGAGATCTCACCATCCATGAAATTAGTTCTTACAGTTTGGTATGCACTATAATGCAGATATATGTATATATATATATATATATATATATATATATATATATATATATATCTTAACATTTACATTATCAGCCAGCCTACAGACTTCTCTAGTATAAGTTCACTTCAAAGTCAGACATATCTAATGTTACCCTGCAGTCAGATGCAATAAAGCCTACATGGTCTGTTTACACAGTGTGTGGGGCACGCCTGTTTTGGATTCAGTAAGTGGCTCTACACAGTGTGTAGAGACATGCAGAACTGAGCAAACAAGGTAAACACCATGGCATGCTAATTACAGCATAAGCAGCTGAAATGTATGCTAATCAGCCAATCCAAGATGGAGGAGCTATTCAACAAGCTATAAAGCAACTGTGAAGACTCAGAGCTGGTTTTCCCTGCGAATTCCAAAACATGTTGGAATACAGCCATGGAAAGGAGTCTACACAGAAACAATATTAGGGCTTGCTGTTGCTTTAACTCATCTGTATGTGCAACACGCTGAAGTCTATGCTGCTGCTGCTGCTGCTGCTGCTGCTAATAGACCACGGCCAAGAAGGAGAAGAGCTTTCAGACCCCGATTAACTTATCACAATCTGCATGACTTGAAAATTGTAGAGCACTACAGGGTGGATAGAGACACACTACAGGAACTCTGCAACCTCTGTCATACTTAACACAGAGTCAGGGCAAACAGAGGGGAACCCATACCAGTGGAGACAAAGGTATGTGTAGCACTTAGAATTTTAGCTACAGGTACCTTTCAGAGACGAACAAGGGACATGCAGGGGGTGTCACATGTATCAGCATCCAGGATCCTTCATCAGTTCCTGAATGCTATGCTGCAACATGCTAGTGACAACATATATTTTCCCCATGATCCTGAGGATAGGGACAGAAATATGCAGGAGTTCTACCCTGTAGCATACTACCCTGAATTACTGGGTGCCATAGACTACACACATGTAGAAATTAAGGCACTACCTGGGAACAGAGAAAGCTCTATATAAATAGAAAGGCTCCCATTCTATTAACTGTCAAGTCATGTGTAATTCCAAGAGAATCATCTTGAACTTGTGTGCTGGCAACCCAGGCAGTTACTATGACTCACATATCTGGCATACCTCCCAACTGTATCAAATGTTCACTGGGGGGATATCCCACAGGATCATTTACAGGGGGATGCAGGTTATGCACTGAAATCATGGCTGACGGTGCCTATCAGAAATACATACCTACCTGCTGAAGAATGCCATAATGAGGTATATGCTCAAACCAGAAATATCATAGAGCATGTATTTAGGCTGCTGAAGTCGTGGTTCCAGTGCCTAGATACATCTGGGGGAGCCCTGCAGTACAATCCATGTACATGTACTGAAATATTCACTGCATATGCTATGCTACACAACATCATCCTGAGAAAACAGCTTCAGCATGATCAACAAGAGGAAGGGGCACACATCCCACCTCTAGTGGCAAGTTCACCACAGCCACATATAGGTGAGCAGTCAGAGGGGGAAACAGCAGCTGCTGTGGGTGTAGGCAGATGTAGGTACGCTCAATATGTCCTCGCACTGGCTAAGAGACAACGTATAGCACACTCACTCACCAGCTAAGGGGATAAAACCTTCCTCCTATGGGCATACATATAGTGACATTAATGCCAGGCAATGCTCACAACCTTTACCTACTTATGCAATGGCTGCGTACTGCTAGCATCAGACAGAATCTGCCCTGAACTAAAACTGTTGCAACTTCTAGATTTACAATATAAGTATTAAACCTGGAATGTATTGTATAATAATATGAATGACTGGCATATCCTTTCATGTTGTTACTTGGTAGAGCAAGTAAGTAAAAGGTGGGTGATTTCTACAGAAATGACCTTAACATGTGACAGCAGAGACTTATGTGACTTATATATGCCCATTATTAAGGAGTAGGCATCGGGCATCAAAGATTCACACAGTCATACCTCTGAGAAGTACTGATGGTCACCACATGCCCTCAGATTAGCATCACACATTTCTACTGGAGAATCATTAAAGAGAGAAGTTAGAAAGTAATGAGACACATTTCAGTTTCAGACTTCACAACCATCACAAGTTCATTAACAAAAACGTTTGATGCTATCAACTGTCTAACTTTCTAAAATCAATATAAGTCAAAGGTACAATTACCAATTCAGCATCACAGATGCAGATATACTAAACACTAAGTCAGCTATGCACCCTGAGCATCAGACACAAAGCTTATGTATCCCTGAATTCAAAAGATAGAAAGCAGGGATATGGCAAAGTTATCACTTCCACAGGGTGCTGTGTTGGGGGAGCAGGAAGCCTAGGCTGACACAAAAGGTCAGCGAGTAATGTGTGTGAGTAAGGAAGAGAATCAGGCAGACATTCACATAAAGTAACAAATGGCCAGTGAGACAAAATGAGTTTTAAGCTTCATGGCTGAACCATATAACTGCTGTGTGCATGTCTGTATGGGTCCTCCAGGTGAAACTGGTGTGTGAGTGTCTGAATGAACTCAGCCAAGCTGTGTGCTAGCTCTACATCTTGGTATGTTGGACAGGTGTTTCTTGTGCATGGTAGATGTGGCAGTTCATTGTTGTCATATCTGACCATGAGAACTATCTCTGTCAGAAGTTGTACTGGCATGTCCAAGCCCATGGTCAGAAACACTGCTGCTATGTGAACATGACTGATGTCTGCTGGACAAGTTCCCCTCATGAGGACACTAGGACCACTACCCCACAGCCTACCATGTCTGAGTGTGGACAGATCAACCACTGATGGAGCAGTGGAAGTACTGCCACTATGGGAGCATGATTGGGTACGGCCATGTTGGCTAACAGCAGATGATGTGGCTGACCTAAGCCTACAAGGATGCCATCCCCTTCCCAGCAGATGTTCCATCACAGACACCACCAGTTCCAATGTGTCATTCATCCAATCCATTGAATTGGCAACACAGTGGAGGCAGTCACACGTCAGCCTGTGCCACTTCTACAACCTTATGAATTTCTCTGGAGGACCTATGGGAACATGCCTGTGCATCCACGATGGCCCTAAACATATGTTGAATGGCATGGGAAGAGACACCTGGATCAGGTGGAGGATGGACTGCAGGCCTCCTCCGAGCACCCCTAACCACCCTCCTGCATGGTACCTCACCCACACCTTAGCTACAGCCATATTCAACAGGCACTGAAGCCACAGTAACCACACTTTCCTGAATGATTGTCTCAGCCACAACCTGTCCAATATGTGAGTGCTGACTAGAATGGGTAGGAGTAGGCCTACTGGCTGCATGTCAACCTCATTGTCAGATTCAACTTCTGCACCCACAGAATGTGCCTCTGTTTGGCCACCATCATCATCAGAGTTTGCTGATACTCTGACATCAGGTGTAGAAGTCCTACACTTTCACTGTCAGGATCATCTGTGATAATAAGCAACAAACACAGGAAAAATGAATACCTACACTACTATAGTCCATTATATCCTATATACATTATATCCTAGCAAATTAACAGTGGTGCCACTATTACAGACAGTACAGCAATACACACAACTGTCCTGACACCAACATCACATACTAAATATTTCTTTGAATTGTTCATCAGTACTGACATAAAAATGTTTGGCTTACCATGTGCAGGTAATAGCATGCTCCCTACCCTGGAAGGTCTTGGAAGAAGTTAAACAAAAAGTAAGGACAACATCATCACAATTAACAGTAACACAGGGGGTAAAACGTGTTGCCCTTTATATGTCCATTATCTCTAATGCCTCCAGGCATTACTGCAGTTACCTCCTACTGTACCTCTAGGCAGCAAATATTGCTTTGTGCAGATTTGTATTAATAATTCCAAAACCATGCTGCATAAAAGTTATCAGAATATTTTATCTTGAAGCATATATGATGGCAAACACAATTGTATTGACACTTGACCTCTGTCAATGAGTATTTGTTAGAACTGTGAGGTGATAACTTCATTTTTTTAAAAGCTAAAGCCACACCCACTGGGAGTTAAAGGTACACACTCATAAAAGAGCTGTACTGGAGGCAATGAGTTAACCTATTGCCAATCATGTATACCTGGGAAATGTCCTGACAAACATGCCCATGCCATCATTACAATTCTAAGTAATGCATACAGGTAACAGTAGCAGTTGCTAATTAATATATTATATAAATATGAAACAGATGTTTCTTAAAGGATATTTCAGCATCTGCAGTATATAGCTGAAAAATGCAAGCATACTTCTGTGTACTCCACATAAACAAGTCTCCTCACCTTCATGTTCCCTAGTTACACAGTTGCCTTTTTATGGTGTAGATTCAGGGCTGTTAGCATGGTGGAGATGCAAATGAGGTGCAAACTCATTAGAATTGCTGAATTCCAAATGTTTGGCTCCATGTATCAAATGTAAACATAGTGCAGGCACTCCTTCAGTGTTTGGTGCTCATGGTTTGCAACTGCGATTGATTACTGATAGGGAGAAGGAAAACACAACAGCAATGCAGATTGCCCTACCTCTAGTGGAAGTGTCAGGTTAGACTTATAACATGTATAGAAGTAATTTTATCAAGGTTGGAAATGTAAGTAAGCAGCACACAATTCATAGGTTCTGTTCATTAACATCCAACCTCCCCTTCATAAATCAATAATCATAAATGGTTGTGTGATCACTCAGTGCACTACATCTGAAATTTATACATGTACAAATAACTGTTATGTGATTTCTTAGTACCGTGAATAATGTTGCAGTTGGTTGTATGCTGAATGATTTCAGTTCCCTGCTGCAAAGCTGTTTGAGTGGCAAAGAGGGAAAATGCACTATTAACTGTGTTCTGAAGGTTCATTAGATTGAGAGTTCAAATCCAGACCTATGTAGAAATATTTCATGTGTGCTAACAATTTGTAGTGTTTATATCATAGCCTGCTCTTCTTCATTTCAACTATTTTTCCCTTTTATTTTTTGGCCAGTGTTTGCAAGGCTCAGTGCAAACCAGGGAAACAGAGAAAATCATTTTCAGGTCTGATTGTCCTTATCTTGTTTGTGCGATGCTTAGCAGTGTGCAAACCTGGACTAGTTTCTCATATAGGAAGCAGACAGAACACCTGCATAACACCTGTAGACAGGGCATCTGTAAAAGTGCGAGGGTCAAAAAGACTACACTGTTGCAATTTTTGCTTTCCATCGCACAATGCTGCTAAGTGGCATTGTGCAATAGTTAGCAATTTTCCACAACAGCTGCAATAATTGAACATCTGCAGACAGGACATAGACAGCCAATAATTTAAAACAGATGCATTCAATTAATTCTGTTGGGCACCATGCAAAATGCTAAGTGGCGTTGAGCGGGGTTAGCACAGAGAACTTAAGAATGAGTAGGAATTTACAAAAATGTCATGCCACTAGTCCTGTGGCAACAGGTGTAAGTGTATGACTGCCATACATATGGTCTTTGGTTGTAATACATGACATTCTAGACATTTTGCTGTTGTTCCATTTCCCATTATATTCACTCTCACTTGTAACACTTTAGATTGCAGAGATGATATAAATTGTACATATGAGGGATAAGACACCCTTAGTGTGTTTTCAGATGTATGACTGAGGTTGTCTATTATATTTCTGTAAGTGTAATTCTGCTATCTGGACTCAGATGGTCTTCACAATTAAATAAGACACATACACAACTGGATCTATATAGAAGAATATTGTCAGGCCACACACATACATGTGTAACACCTCCGACTGTCAGCTGTATTTATGAATAAATCCTGACTATATCTGAGCAGCAATTCTTTTGTGGCAAAGATGGAAAATCAATGCTGTGGAAGAAAATGTTTTGTCCCTTATACCTAGGTTTGAATCCCACATTTTAAAAATCAATTTTATCAGTGTATAAAGCCAAAATCAAATGTATGAGGTCATGACATTTATGCTCCCAGTGCATGTCTGCAAACTTGACTCACCTAACAGTTACCGTCTAGTTTTCAATACATATTTCAAAGCTACATCAGCAAACACCGCTCAAACTAAGGTCAAGCATTAGATTAACCTTCCTATTTCAAATATTTATGTCATCCCTGCTTGGCACAGTTGTGCTCTGCTTAACATTACACAAACGGTGTTGGCATTGTTGCTCAGGTTTGTGCACTACCAGTAAACACAATAACTGGAATTGGCAGGAAAGCATAATTTTTGATTGCACTAGGGCAGGTGTTAGATATGCCTGGAGTTAGTGGGGAAGCTTCTCAGTTTAGTGCACAGAGGTGGGGTGTCCAGGAGTCCAATCCTGGATATTTATTGGACTCCTGGTAAAGTGCCACAGACAAAGGCTTCTACAGGAGGACTATTCTGGCTTCCAGTACAAGTCTGAAGCATTGAGTAATTTGGCTCAGGCTGTATCCAGTGCTACTGGCATCCTGGGCACTAGAGAACAGTGAAGGCATCATTTTAATGACCTATACAGGTGCAAAAGAGATACCCTCAACCATTGGTTGACTGAATTTGAGACTGCAGACATCCCACACCTGTGTAAGTATGACAATAAGAGAGTATTTGTAATACTTAGAAAGCTACATAGGGCAAGACTGGTATGCATAATGCTCTTCTGTTCTTTTCTGTTCTTTCCCCAGCTAAAATGCACTCACTCAAGGCACTCCTTAAAATGACATATGTGCAGTGACAGACACCTGGTTCAAAGCTCCAGAGAGCACCCCTGCATTACCAGGCTATAATTCAAACCACACCTTTCAGCCACCAAACCTGGACCGAAACACTAAAGGTGGAGGTGTGTCCATATTCATTAAGGATATCCCACACCTCCAAGCTAGTTGCTCTGCATAATGCATCCAAGATTATCCAAGTTCAACTAACTCTGGACAAGACCGCAATCCAGATTCTAGCTTGCTACGGACCCCCCCCCCCCCACCATACCCTAGGATTCCCACTCCTCTTTTCTTGATACACTGGAAAATATTAAGGTACAACCCAACACTCTAATAATGGGTGATTTCAACTACCCTACCATTAACTGGGAAAACTACTTACGTACCATCTCTTTTGCTCAACATTTTCTGGAAATCATCAATTCCAATGCTTTGGATCAACTTATCCACAGCCCCACCAGGGGCAGCAGTATCCTAGACCTGGTCATCACCAACATGGGTGACCAGTGTTCCACACCAGAGGTCAGCTCCTCGTTGGTCAGATCCGACCACAAGCTAATCACCCTAGACATCCACATCCTGCTCCCACCCCCCATTAGGAAAACAACCATAAAAAATTTCTCCAAAGCCAACTTCACACTTCTTAAAACAGAAGTGGCAAACTGCACGACACCCATGCAGATGGACAATAGAGATACGACTGCTGAATCCTACACAAATGCACTTTATAAGCACTTACACAAGTGCATGGATCGTGCTATCCCTAACAGAACCAAGATGCTATCCTCCAAAAAAAGGAAGCCAATCTGGTGGTCTTCTGCCATAAACAAACTCTACAACAGAAGAAAGAAACTGTTGCAAAAAAGAGTAAAATCCCACAATTGGTGGAACTCCCTGGTCAGCCTCAGTAAGAAGCTGAGATTCCTCATAAAATCCTCCAAAACTAGTTATGAAAACAAAATTGCCACTGATTCTAAAGACAACCACAAAGCATTCTATAGCTATGTCAAAATATCAATGGCAACACTCAGATCTGCTCTGAGTTACAGCACAATGACACTAAATATACAGAACCAACTGTATCACCAACATCCTGGCAGATAGGTTCAGTGCTAACTTTACCCCCCTCTCACCCCCTAAAGGGCCCATCTTTATACCAGAAGAATGCAAAGTTCCTGTAATCACGGCTGCACAGGTAAAAACTTCACTCTCCAAAGCCAAGAACACAGCATCCATGGGACCTGACAACATCCCAGGCTGCCTTCTACATGTACTACAGAATGAACTGGCACCCCACCGAAGTACCATGTTCAATCATAGCCTCACCTCAGGCTTTGTGCCCATTGAATGGTGCACCGTGACAGTTATCCCACTCCACAAAGGGGGGCCACAACAGACCCCGGGAACTACCGCTCCATTAGCCTGACGAGCCTTGTCTGCAAGGCCATGAAACATATCATCATGGAACTCATAAACAAAGACATTGGAGATCTCCAAACTCTGGACCCCACACAGTTTGGGTTTGTAAAAGGCAGATCATGTCTCCTAAACCTGATAGACTTCTTTGAAGTAGTCACCAAAGCCATAGATGAGGGTAAGGTGGTTCACACAGCCTATCTAGATCTCGCCTAGGCATTCAACACCATTCCCCACTCTGGAATTATAGATAAACTCGCTAAACTATGTATAAATCCCTATGTCACAAGATGGGTTTCCAACTGTCTTACTGACAGAACCCACACCATGAAAGTAGCAGATTCCAAATCAGACTTCAGACCAGTGACAAGTGGAGTACCACAGGATTAAGTCCTGGGTCCTCTCCTGTTTGGTATCTACTTCTCTGAAGTACAGGCTAACACAGAAGGTCTTTGGCTAACTAAATTCACAGATGACTGCAAACTAGGAGCCATAATTGAAACTCCTAACGATGTGGACATCCTACAAAAGGGCCTCACTGCGACAGATGCCTGGTGTCAAAGACATGGTCTCTAGCTCAATGCCAAAAAGTGCATTGTCATCCCCTTTGGTAAAAACTCTGCACCCATGAACTACCACATAGGCGGTAGTCTACTTAACACCGAAAGTGTGATAAGATACCTTGGGACACAGGTGGACAGTAGTGTCTCCTTTTATAATCACATCGCCACAGTGGTCAGGAAATCCTTCTACATGGCACACCTTATCACAAAAGGTTTCTCATCCAGAAAAAAAGAGGTCATTGTTCCCTTCTACTCATCACTCATTAGATCCATTATAGAGTACAACGCCCCTTTTGGTATGTACCTCACAAGACATCTATAACAACTGGAAAGGCTGCAAATATACCTCACAAAGAGGATTACTGGCCTCAAACAGATGCCTTATGCAGACCATCTAAAAAAACTCCAGCTTTACTCCATCGCATATCGCCTACTCAGAGGCGATCTCTGCCTAACATACAAAGCTATGTCAAACCCAGAGCTGTTGGACATGCTCCACTTAAAGAAATCCCAATCCCTCTGAGCTACATGCTCTAGGGACCTAAACCTTGTCACCACAATAAACAGAACATGCCGGAGGGATAGATTCCTGTCCCAGAGACTTCCCATACTCTGGAACAGACTACCTATCTTTGTCAAACAGAGCTCCTCATTAACACTATTCAATAAAAATCTTGATGATTGGATGGGTAATAGGAAATTCACCCCAGGGATCACTTCTGTGGTTCTGCTTGACAGGAACACAGGAAAATAATTTTCTTGGGAGGGGAAAGCCAGGGTACCTTTTTGGCTAGGCTTGTATAGGCCCTAGGGCCAATAGCCTAGTACCTACCTATGAACCTATGAACCTAATGCTGACATAGAGATCAATCGACATGCTCATGCTGCTCAAATGGAGAGACTGAGGGAAGCAAGTGGTATGTGTGCAGCACGAGAGAAGTATTATTGTAGCTTTAAAATTTAAAGGTAGAATTTTTGTTTTTTTATACAGTTGAAGCAAATTAAGCATGCATATCCTAACTGTAAAAGCAAGTATGACTGCATTAGTCTTTAGCACAAACCAACTTTAGGAGCCAAATATAAGACTGTAGTTAGACATCCTGGGTTCAAATACCACAAGTCACAACTATACAGTATTGCATTTCTTTAAAAATATTTATATTAAATTAAACTCTATACAAGTGGAATAAATGCTCTACTGTTAACTGTAATCTGTATAACTGGAGCACACATATGTGCAATATATGCACATTTCAAGGATTATGTTCTGCAATCTGTAGGTATAGTGTTTATTTTTATGACCTATACTTAAAAATGTAATACTCCAGATAGAAAAGTTGTATAATTGTATTAATGCATTGGATGTCACATATGATGGTACTAATTTTATCTCTTTATTTCTCTCACTCCAACCCTTATCTCTCTTTTTGTTATTTTCTATTATGTGCCATCAAAATCTCTCCATGTCATCCATGAATACCATATCACTAAATGATACACAACACAGAGTGATATGCCAGCCCCAGAGGATCAGCCTGCCCTGCTCCACTGGCTACAGCACCAATACCCAGCATGTCTGAGACCCAACCTGGCAGTACTGCCTCTGCTGCTCCTGCACTACCTGTGACCTCAGGTAATACTTTCTTGGCAGCTGGTGCAGTGGTACACTCTGGGAGTAGTGTCGGAGGTGGGGTTTCATCACCTGCCAGGAATGCCAGGGTTGGTGCGTAGGGTCATGCACCACACCAGTGGTGTATGCCTACTCCAGATGGAGAGACTGGTCTCCCTCATACATAAGAGGAGAAAACATCAAGCACTCCAGCTGCCAGTGGAGTAAGAGGACAGTGGTGATAGTCCAGTGGGTGAAGACTCAATTCTCACTGTTTCCTTGTTTGATGGGCATGTGCATGTGTTGTCCCTTCCCTCACCTCAATCATGGTGTCCCCCAAACTTTTATGTCCCTCACCGTCCCTGTGTCCTTGTCTTGTTTGTCTTGTTTTCTTGTATTTTCTTCCTCACATACCCAACTTACCTGACCCAGCAATACCTATGTCCCTTACCCAGCATTCCTCTCTTACTGAATTAAAAAAGGGCACCAATCCTACAGAAAATATACATCATCCCATACATGGCTCTCCATTTCACACACATGTCTTCTTGACACACTTGATTCTATCCAATTGGCTATACAACATGATTACATTGTTGTCACCCCTCTCTGTGGAGGTGACAGTCCAAATTCAACTAATATTCTGCACATATTATCAGTTTTTACTGTTAAAGAAATGGATAGCTATGGTTCTTTTCTACCTCTCTTCTGCACATTCCTATATTGCTTTCTCTTTGTTCTTCCCCTTGTTTGTTCACAATTTCACCAATTTCCTATCTATCCCATTTTAACACCTATAATCTGGTCAAAAAATAGAATCACACACAACACACGTAAGTACCAGAATAAGCAATTGATCCCTTGTTTTTTGACCTTTATGTTTGCATGGAGTTTGGCATCATGCACCAATGCCAAGCGATGGTGAGTAGCTGTACAATGTGGTTACTCCCACGTAATGCTGTTTAGCCCTGCTGTGCTATGTCAACACACAATAACATATGCTGAATGTACTATACAGAATAATATGTCATTGCATTATCACTGTTTGTTTAAAAGTATTTCATACACCTGGATTCAAACTCATTATCATCTGAGCTCAAAAAGAAATGTGTCAATGCATTTACAACTGCTGTCACAGAGTCAGCTAAGCAGCAGGTGTGTTTCATAGATTCAGTACAACTAACTCTCAGACATTTAGCAATGCGGCTCATGTTTGTTCATAGGTTAACTATGTGTAAACAGGGCATTTATAAGTGCACTGCTTAACTATGTGTAAACAGGGAAAGTAGTGGAAATGTGCATCTTGCATGCACAAACATTTTGCCAACTGTCACACAAACCCGTTGCTTGCCACTGCACTATGCAAAGTCACTATTAGCATGTATTACAGCTGTTTACTGTCCATTTATTCTTTATGCTATGAAACTACATGTGAAAACACAACAAACTGAGGGGCCTATCTAACAATATGTCACATTTTTAAAATTCAGTCATGTGTTGCCTCTCCCCATAAACTAAAATGCTGGTGTCTCGGTACTTTTTCACACATATATCAACTACACTACATAAATTAATATCAAATGTTGTGTGATATGCAATGTACATCAATCTGGTAACATGCAGAACTAGAACTATCTTCACAGTTGAACATGCCTACACATCCATCAACTGGCCATGGGAACTATGGACTCATATGCCTAACCAGCCTTATCTGCAAGCCTATGGAAAAAATCATTCTGAGCCTTATCCACAGGGACATAGGTAACCTTCAACATTCTTAACTTGACCCATTTTGGTTTTGTCAAGGGTAGATCTTGCTTATTAAATGTAGTGGACTTCTTCAATAGTGTCCCCAAAGTGCTAGATGAGGGAAAACCGGATATGCTGCCTATATTGATTAAGCCAAGGTCTTTGACACAATATCCCATTCAAGTATCATAAAGAAAATCTATCTGGGGATTAACCCATAGATTACTAGATGGGTAGCCAAATGGCTCACTGACAGAATGCAGACTTTCAAAGCTGGGGAGTCCACCTCCACCAGAGACCAGTTACCAATGGGGTACCACAAGGATATCTGCTGGGCCATCTACTGTTTGGAAACTATTTCTCTGAAGTCCAAGTGAAGGTAGATGGCCTGTGGCTTACCATGTTTGTGTAGATGACTGTCAACTGGGCACAATTATATAGAGTCCCCCAATGATGTTAACATATTACAGAAAGGGCTGATACAGACAAATAATTGGTGCCAAACTCACGGACTGAAACGTAATGCAAAACAATGCTTCATTGTCCCCTTTGGCAAAGAAGTACCCCGGTTAATTATGATATACATATCACGCCTCTAACCTCAGACTCAATGGTGTGAGACTGGGGAACACAATTTGATAGCAATCTAAACTTCAATCACTATGTGTCCATAGTGATAACATGCACATTCTACATTGCGCACCTTATAAATAAGGGCATTGCATCCAAGACCAGAGGAGTCATAGCTCCACTGTACTTGACCCTCATCAGATCAGTAATTGACTACAATGCTCCCTTCTGTGTGTACCTCACCAAACATCTGCAGCAACTGGAGAAACCACAGAGGTTTCTGACTAGGAGAATCCAGGGCTTCCAAAACATGACATACATGGAAAGACTGAGCCCTGTCACTGTACTCAGTATCATACAGGCTGCTGAGAGGTGACCTGTGCCTGGCCTACAGAGCAGTCTCAGACTCTGCCCTGGAAATGCTGGACATCTGCAAATCAAATGGGACAAGAATAACTTCCTTCAGGGATCTCAACCTAGCCTGTAACATAACAGATCATGCTGGAGATACAGATATATCTCTTAGCGATTGTTGCTCCTCTGGAATAGGCTCCCCCTGCATGTGAACCAGTGTTCATCAATGACCCTGTTCAAGTGCAACTTTGACAACTGGATGGGTGATCATAAATTCAACCCAGGGGTGGCACCTATGTCCCTCATGATAAGGGGCATTTGGTGCTGATCACAAACTCGCTCTGCTAACAATAACCATCTAACTATGCTCAATAAGGGCACTTGGGTTTTTACATGGCTAGGCTTGTAAAGGTCCTATGGCCATTAGCTTAGTAATCTTCTATGAACCTATGAAGCTATGAACCTATGCAGGCCTCCCAACATCTTCTGTCCTACATCCACTGCTGATGTCATCCACTATAAGTTGTCCTGCAGCCATGTAAAAGTCAGATTTGTGCTATGGTGCTCACATAAAATACTAAGTTATGTAGTCTGTGTACTTAGATAGGTAGGGAGTTCTATTCTCCCTGAAGTCAACTGGTGTGCATGTGTGTTTGTGCACTTACTTGACATTATAGAGAGCCTTTTACACCAGCATGTGACACTATTACCATATTCTCCTCACCAGAGAGCCTTTTACACCACCATGTGGGATACTGTTATTACCATATTTTCCTCCCCAGACACTGCTGATGTCATCAGCTATATCTGATTTATGGATGTACACTATTCCCATCAGGTCAGGGTCAGAGACTGGACTGAAGGCCAAGCAGAAGTCACCTCATCCTATATGATCCAGATTACAGTGACATGGGTTTCAGTCCATTCACATATGTCATGGCATGGTTTGCAGGTCCTGTGTTTTTCTTGCTGAAAAACTCCTGTGATCTCTCCAGTTGCTACATGTGTATGGTGATGTACATGCAAAAGAGAGCATTATACTATTAGTGTTCTGATGAGGTTTGAGTACAGTGGTATAGTATAATTCTCAGATCTGAATACGATGGTGTGACTTATGATGTGCACAACATAGGCTTTCAATACCAGTGTGGACACTTGGTGGTTAAAGTTCATATTGCGATCTACATGTGTTCCCAGTGTTTGCAGCATTGGGTTTCAGCACAGCGAGACTGTTGTCAATACTGCAATTAGCAGGAAATACCACATTGCAGAAGGACAAAATAAAGACACATTTTTGCATTTATTTGTAGACAGTATGACTTTGTCACCGATCATTTGTCTGTGTTAACCACACCTGTAGTATGTTATCATCATAGGTGGACTCAATGATTGTACACAGTATGCAATAATCAACAAAAGTGGTAAGCCAAAGGCCATATACTTTAGCCTGAATTGTCAAGAAATAGATTCCAAACAGTAAAGGGCCAAGCAGAGATCCCTGGGATATGCTAATGGTGACAGCTCTACTGATACAGGTTGATTCACCAACTTTCACAGTATGTGTTCTCTCAGTGAGCTAATTGATTACCCATCTAGTGACATAAGGGTTAATCCCCAGCTGGGTGAGTTTCTCAATGATGCCTGCATGGGGGATTCTATCCAAATCCTAGGCCAGATCAGGATAGCCAGTATGCACTGTCTTACCTTCACCCAGTTCTATCACACAGAATCAGTGGGCTGTGACAACATCATAGCTCACCTATCGCATGACTCAGCACATACACCTTCCTGTTACGGTTAAATTTTC